>NC_058386.1:44779015-45082045 GCF_018350175.1 Felis catus | reverse complement strand
TGCTCAGTCTGATCTTTGAAATTTTTCTTCAACGTGGCCCCAATCTACACTTGTTCCTCTGGTCACCTTTGGATTAGGTCTTCCAATGTAGTCTGTCTCTTTCACTTGCTCCTTCCATTCTAAAAGAAATATTAAACTCCTTCTGCACGTGAGCACTTTTGTACCTGGATACACTGCAGAGACAGAGAAAATTGGAGCCAGACCCAGATTTAAAGGCCATTCCGTGTTTCCTTGTTCTCATTCTACTACCACCAGCCTCACCTCCACCAAGACGTCCAGCTACCCACCCAGGGAACCACCCCCATTGGACTCTGCTACACACACATCATTTTGAAGATATATGAGCTCTTAGCTGTTGCTCTGGAAGTTCATATATCACTCCTATTCATTGACTAGAAATAGTCATAAGACCCCAACAAAACAGCAAGGTGGCTGAAAAATGTAGGAGAGTGCATAGAAATTTAATAAGCATTTAGTGGTGTTCTCCCCCCAAGTACCTTATTTTCCTCATATATTTTCATAGATGAGTAAACTAAGGCACAAAGGAGAAAATGCTTGCCCCAAATCACACATTGGAGGATTCAGAATTAGAAGCCAAAGCTCTCTGATGGCAAAATCCAAGTTCTTTCTACAACACCCTCCTGCCCTTGGCCTCCTAGAGCTCATACTATCCTGACCTTTTCCATGAACTTACATGTTCCATCATTTATGATTTTGACTGTAAGCAATGGTGTGCTAGTAAATGGTTAACAATTGTTTCTCAAAACAAAACAAAAAAACCCCCATGATTCGTAGTTGTTGCCATTTTTCATGGAGTAAATAATCCCACCATGACCAATTTCAAGTTACCAATTTCACTGAATATAAATGTGGGTCAAAGTGCACACAGGTGCAAGCTGGCCTCAACACATCTTTGGTCAAAAGCAACAAGAAGATTTTCTTGCCAATGTAAATAAGTGGATGTTACTAGAAAGATGTCAGAGACTCACAGAACTGAAGGATGACTGAAGAAAGTAACTTGAGAACTGGATAGAAAGCACAAAGACAGGAATAATCTGATCAGGATGCTGCTCTGGGTATAAAACCACATAAGCCATTCTATTTCATTCCTGTGACAATCATCTAAGTTTCAAAGTCCAAAAAAGGGCATGTGATTAAGAGTAGATTGTAATCCTGCCCCTTGGCAATATCAGGACAAGAAGAGGAAGAATATGGCTTACTCTATTTCAGTAGGGGGAGGCAAGCAACTGGACATGTCATTTCACAAAGACTACATATTTGTTTTCTATTAATGCAAAACAAATAACCACAACTTGAGCAGCTAAAACAAATCCATGTATTATCTCATAGTAATTTGTAGGTCAGAAGTCTGGGCATGGTTTGACTGGTTTCTCTGTTCAGGAAAACCTGAAATCAAGAGGTTGGCAGGGCTACATTCTTTTCTGGAGCCTCTGGGTAAGAATCCACTTCCAAACTATTCAGATCGTTGACATAACTCCAGTCTTTGCAGCTGTAGGCCTGACGTCCTTGTTTCTTTGATGGCTATCCACTACAGACCTCACTTAGTTCATAGAGGCCACCATATTCTTTTGCCAAATAGCCTCTATCTTCAAATCCAAGAATGGAGAATTTCCATGTATCAAATACCTCTCACTCTTCAAATATTTCTTTCCAGGAAGAGTGCAGTTCCCTTTAAAGTCTCACCTAATTAGGTCAGGCCCAGCTAAGATGATTTCCATATTTTACATTCAACTGATTTGGACCTTAATTACATGTGGAAAATCCCTTCACAGCAGCATCTAGTGTTTTATTTAATAACGGTTAAAAGGTTTATGTAAACAAGGGGATGGGGATCTTGTGGGGCATCCTTGAATTCTGTCTACCACAGTTTCATCTACCACAAAAATGGGGAACTGTATTACCTAAAAGGAAAGTGAGTGCCATCAGGAAAGACTAATGGATACCAACAACAGAGTTGTTGTACATTTGTACAACATCTACATATACTTTTTTCCATCCTATACTTTGGAAAAATGACAACATGCAAACACTCTTCGTACAAGCAAAAATGCATTCATGCATCCCCAAATGGAGATAAACCTAAAGTCGTATCAACCATAGCTTCCGGGTTCAAATTTAGGGTCTTCAGATGTCATCCATTCTTCCTTTAGTTCAAATGAATGCTATATCAATATACTGTAATAAAGTAAGCAAATAAAAGACACAACTGTCACCAGTTCATCACATATAAAATAGTAGGTAAAGGAGAAATAAAATGGGAACATTAAAATATATAAACATATACTTATTATAAAAAACAAAATATGAGTAACTACTGTAGTATATTCTTCATTTTTTTAATATATTTTTTAAGTTTTTATTTAAATTCCACTTAGTTAATATATAGCATAATATTAGTTTCAGGTATACAATATAGTGATTCAACAATTCCATACAACACTCAGTGTTCATCACAAGTGCATTCCTTAATCCCCATCACCTATTTAACACCACCTCCCCCAACCTACCCCTTGTTAACTGCTTGGAGATATTTTTAACAGGAATGATTTTTACCTCAGTGGTTCTCAAAGTGTGGTCTACAGACAAGAGGAGTAGCAACCTAACCTAGAACCTTAATTAGACAGGTACAGTCTCTGACCCACTCACACCTACTGAGTCAGTCTCTGGGTATGGGATCCAGCAATCTCTGTGTTAACAACCTCTCCAAAGTATTCTGATGTTTGAGAGCCTTTGATCAGCTCATTGATTCTCAAGCTGGTTTTACATAAAAATCATTTGGAGAGCCTTTGAATCTACAAAGGCCTGGGATCCACCCCAAAACAGTTAAATGAGAATCTTTTGGGAGTTGGATGCAGGTATTGATATTTTTTGTTTGTTTGCTTTTTGAAAGAGAGCACAGTGGGTAGGGGCAGAGAGAATCCTGAGTCAGCTTTGTGCTGCCAGTGCAGAGCCCGACGTGGGGCTCAATCTTACCAACCATGGGATCATGACCTGAGCCAAAATCAAGAGTCAGACACTTAGCCAACTGAGCCACCCAGGCGCCTCTAGGTATTGGCATTTAAAAAGTGCCTCAGCAATCAAAAAGAATGAAATCTTGCCATTTGCAATGACGTGGATGGAACTGGAGGGTATTATGCTAAGTGAAATTAGTCAGAAAAAGACAAAAATCATATGACTTCACTCATATGAGGACTTTAAGAGACAAAACAGATGAACATAAGGGAAGGGAAACAAAAATAAAAACAGGGAGGGGGACAAAACAGAAGAGACTCATTAATATGGAGAACAAACTGAGGGTTACTGGAGGGGTTGTGTGAGGGGGGATGGGCTAAATGGGTAGGGGTATTAAGGAATCTACTCCTGAATACATTGCTGCACTATATGCTAACTAATTTGGATGTAAATTTAAAAAAATAAAAAAAGTTAATAAATAAATAAATAATAAAAAGTGCCTCAGATGATCCTAGTGAAGACTATTTCTCAAATCTGGGCTGCATGTTATAGTAATCACCTGGAGAAACTTCAAAACATTACTGATATCAGGGGCCCCACTACATACCATTGAATCAGGTACAAACCTCCAGTTATAAAATAAATCAGTCCTGGAGACGTAATATACTGCATGACGACTATAGTTAATAATACTGTATTGTATACTTGGAAGTTGCCGAGAGATATTAAAAGTTCTCATCACAAGGAAAGATTTTTTTTTTTTGGAAAAAAAAATCTGTGGGAATGAGATCTGGAAATTGGTACCTTTTAGAAGCCCCCCATATATCTTTCATATGTAGTCAGCGTCAAGAATCATTGCTCTACCAGAAGCCATTTAGAATGGATTAAATTAACTCTCTAGGTCTATTCTCTTGATGCAGTTTATTTTATTTATTTTTTTTTAGATCATGAATTATTTTATTACTATTACAAATAATGCTGCAATAAACAATGTTGAATTTTGAATTTTGTTCATAGTTCCATAAACACTTATTATTTGTAAGGGACAGAGGCCTGAAAGTTAACTTTCTGAGACAGATATTGACACAATTTTTTTCTCCCCGCATTTCTGTACTACTTTACACTCCCCTGAAGAACATACATGGCATTAATTTCACACTATTCAACAGTGGATAATATCAGCCATTACTGTTATTTAACTTTAATTTTGCAAATGTGATGGGTGAAAATAATACCTTGTTATCTTAATTTGCATTTGCCTTAGCAGTGTGAATGAACTTTTTAAACAAAATTTACATCCAAATTAGTTAGCATATAGTGAAACAATGATTTCAGGAGTAGATTCCTTAATGCCCCTACCCATTTAGCCCATCTCCCTTCCCACAACCCCTCCAGCAACCCTCAGTTTGTTCTCCATATTAATGAGTCTCTTCTGTTTTGTCCCCCTCCCTGTTTTTATATTATTTCTGTTTCCCTTCCCTTATGTTCATCTGTTTTGTCTCTTAAAGTCCTCATATGAGTGAAGTCATATGATTTTTGTCTTTTTCTGACTAATTTCACTTAGTATAATACCCTCCAGTTCCATCCATGTAGTTGCAAATGGCAAGATTTCAATCTTTTTGATTGCCAAGTAATACTCCAGTGTGTGTGTGTGTGTGTGTGTATAAATATATATATATATATATATATATATACACATATATACCACATTTTCTTTATCCATTCATCCATCGATGGACATTTGGGCTCTTTCCAAACTTTGGCTATTGTTGATAGTGCTGCTATAAACATAGGGGTGCATGTGTCCCTTCAAAACAGCACACCTGTGTACCTTGGATAAATGCCTAGTAGTGCAGTTGCTGGGTCATAGGGTAGTTCTATTTTTAGAGTTTTGAGGGATCTTCATAATGTTTTCAAGAGGGGCTGCACCAGCTTGCATTCCCACCAACAATGCAAAAGAGATCCTCTTTCTCCCCATCCTCGCCAACATCTGTTGTTGCCTAGGTTGTTAATGTTAGCCATTCTGACAGGTGTAAGGTGGTATCACATTGTGGTTTCCATTAGTATTTCCCGGATGATGAGTGATGTTGAGCATTGTTTCATGTGTCACTTGCCCATCTGGATGTCTTCCTTGGAGAAGTGTCTACTCATGTCTTTTGCCCATTTCTTCACTGGATTATTTGTTTTTTGGGTGTTGAGTTTGATAAGTTCTTTATAGATTTTGGATACTAACCCTTTGTCTGATATGTCATTTGCAAATATCTTCTCCCATTCTGTAGGTTGCCTTTCAGTTTTGCTGATTGTTTCCTTTGCTGTGCAGAAGCTTTTATATTGATGAGGTCCCAGTAGTTCATTTTTGCCTTTGTTTCTCTTGCCTCTGGAGACGTGTTGAGTAAGAAGTTGCTGCGGGCAAGATCAAAGAGGATTTTGCCTGCTTTCTCCTCGAGGATTTTGATGGCTTCCTGTCTTACATTGAGGTCTTTCATCCATTTCGAGTTTATTTTTGTGTATGGCATAAGAAAGTGGTCCAGGTTCATTCTTCTGCATGTCGCTGTCCAGTTTTCCCAGTACCACTTGCTGAAGAGACTGTCTTTATTCCATTGGGTATTCTTTCCTGCTTTGTCAAAGATTAGTTGGCCATACTTTTGTGTGTCCATTTCTGGGTTCTCTATCCTGTTCCATTGATCTGAGTGTCTGTTCTTGTGCCAGTTCCATACTGTCTTGATGATTACAGATTTGTAGTATAGCTTGAAGTCTGGGATTGTGATGCCTCCCACTTTGGTTTTCTTTTTCAAGATTGCTTTGTCTATTCGGGGTCTTTTCTGGTTCCAAAGAAATTTTAGGATTATTTGTTCTAGCTCTGTGAAGAATGCTGGTGTTCTTTTGATAGGGATTGCATTGAATATGTAGATTGCTTTGGGTAGTATCGACATTTTAACAATATTTGTTCTTCCTATCCAGAGCATGGAATCTTTTTCCTTTTTTTTTTTTTTTTGTCTTCTTCAGTTTCTTTCATAAGCTTTCTATAGTTTTCAGTGTATAGATTTTTCACCTCTTTGGTTAGATTTATTCCTAGGTATTTTATGGTTTTTTGTGCAACTGTAAATGGGATTGATTCCTTGATTTCTCTTTCTGTCGCTTCATTGTTGGTGTATAGGAATGCAACCAATTTTTATGCATTCATTTTATATCCTGCAACTTTGCTGAATTCATGAATCAATTCGAGTTTTTTGGTGGAGTCTCTGGGTTTTCCATATACAGTATCATGTCATCTGTGAAGAGTGAAAGTTTGACCTCCTCCTGGCCGATTTGGATGCCTTTTATTTCTTTGTGTTGTCTGATTGCAGAGGCTAAGACTCCCAATACTATGTTGAATAACAGTGGCAAGAGTGGACATCGCTGTCTTGTTCCTGACCTTAGGGGGAAAGCTCTCACTTTTTCCCCATTGAGGATGATATTAGCGTTGGGTCATTCATATATGGCTTTTATCATCTCGAGGTATGCTCTTTCTATCCCTACTTTCTTGAGGGTTTTTATCAAGAAAGGATACTGTATTTTGTCAAATGCTTTCTCTGCATCTATTGAGAAGATCATATGGTTCTTGTCCTTTCTTTTATTCATGTGATGAATC
The DNA here is from genome assembly GCF_018350175.1 of Felis catus. Classification (NCBI taxonomy): domain Eukaryota; kingdom Metazoa; phylum Chordata; class Mammalia; order Carnivora; family Felidae; genus Felis; species Felis catus. Next base: position 45,075,441 of record NC_058386.1, on the reverse strand, counting down.
ACGTTAATTGTTTTGCAGATACTGAACCAGCCCTGCATCCCAGGTATAAATCCCACTTGGTCGTGGTGAATAGTTTTTCTAATATATTGTTGGATCTGGTTGGCTAATATCTTGCTGAGGATTTTTGCATCCATGTTCATCAGGGAAATTGGTCCATAGTTCTCCTTTTTACTGGGGTCTCTGTCTGGTTTTGGAATCAAGGTAATGCTGGCTTCATAGAAAAAGTTTGGAAGTTTTCCTTCCGTTTCTATTTTTTGGAACACCTTCAAGAGAATAGGTGTTAACTCTTCCTTAAATGTTTGGTAGAATTCCTCTGGAAAGCCATCTGGTCCTGGACTCTTGTTTTTTTTGGCAGATTTTTGATTACTAATTCGATTTCCTTACTGGTTACGGGTCTGTTCCAATTTTCTATTTCTTCCTGTTTCAGTTTTGGTAGTGGATATGTTTCTAGGAATTTGTCCATTTCTTCCAGATTGCCCATTTTATTGGCGTATAATTGCTCATAATATTCTCTTATTATTGTTTTTATTTCTTCTATGTTGGTTGTGATCTCTCCTCTTTCATTCTTGATTTTATTTATTTGGGTCCTTTCCTTTTTCTTCTTGATCAAACTGGCTAGTGGTTTATCAATTTTGTAAATTCTTTCAAAGAACCAGTTTCTGGTTTCATTGATCTGTTCTACTGGTTTTTTTTTGTTTTGTTTTGTTTTGATAGCATTAATTTCTGCTCTAATCTTTATTATTTCCTGCCTTCTGCTGTTTTGGGGTTTTATTTGCTGTTTTTTTTTCCAGCTCCTTAGGGCGTAAGGTTAGGTTATGTATCTGAGATCTTTCTTCCTTCTTTAGGAAGGCCTGGATTACTACTTTCCTCTTGTGACCGCCTTTGCTGCATCCCAGAGGTTTGGGGTTGTGGTGTTATCATTTTCATTGGCTTCCATATACTTTTTAATTTCCACTTTAACTGCTTGGTTAGCCCATTCATTCTTTAGTAGGATGTCTTCAGTCTCCAAGTATTTGTTACTTTTCCAAAGTTTTTCTTGTGGTTGATTTCAAGTTTCATAGCGTTGTGGCCTGAAAATATGCATGGTATGGTCTCGATCTTCTTGTACTTAGGGCTGATTTGTGTCCCACCATGTGGTCTATTCTGGAGAATATTCCATGTGCACTGGAGAAGAATGTGTATTCTGCTGCTTTAGGATGAAATGTTCTGAATATATCTGTTAAGTCCATCTGGTCCAGTGTGTCATTCAAAGCCATTGTTTCCTTGTTGATTTTTTGATTAGATGATCTGTCCATTGCTGTCAGTGGGGTGTTGAAGTGTCCTACTATTAAGGTATTACTATTGATGACTTTCTTTATGTTTGTGATTAATTGATTTCTATATTTGAGTGTTTCCATATTTGGCGCATAAATGTTTACAATTGTTAGGTCTTCTTGGTCTATAGACCTCTTAATTATGATATAATGCCCTTCTGCATCCCTTGATACAGTCTTTATTTTAAAGTCTAGATTGTCTGATATAAGTATGGCTGCTCAGGCTTTCTTTTGTTGACCATTAGCATGCTAGATGGTTCTCCATCCCCTTATTTTCAATCTGAAGGTGTCTTTAGGTCTAAAGTGGGTCTCTTGTAAACAGCATATAGATGCATCTTGTTTTCTTATCCATTCTGTTACCCTATGTCTTTTGATTGGAGCATTTGGTCCATTGACATTTAGAGTGAGTACTGAAAGATATGAATTTATTGCCATTATGATGCTTGTAGAGTTGGAGTTTCTGGCGATGTTCTCTGGTCCTTTCTAATCTTTTGTTGCTTTTCATATATATATATATATATATTTTTTTCCATCTTTTCTCCCCTCAGAAAGTCCCCCTAGCCTTCATTTTTAAAACTGGTTACCAGGTCAAAGTTGATATAAACATTTTCTTTACTCCCCATGTCATTTTTCTATCATCAGTCTGTCACCATCTCAGTCAGATGGGTTCTTTACCTAGAGAAATGATTCAAATATTTGTTTATGTGTAGTCTGAGGAGTTGTTAGCCTTGCCCGCATGGGATTGCGGTAGTAGCCTAAGAATTTTAACCACTTTGGGATGTGATAAAGTCACCCTAGAAGATCTCCTAGTCCCCAGACACCCCTCCATTCTGCCCCCATTATGTAGCAGCAACGCTATTTCCTCCTGAAAATTGAAATCAATCATCTTAGCCAGTACAAATGCTTCATTTTTTTTACTTATTTGTCCATTGGCATGACTATTACAAAATTGCCAGGTGGAGATCTCAACTTCCAAATCAATGGAATCATTGTTGAGTAACCTGGTAGAAACATGCCTTGCTTGGGTATTAAAATCTCTAAACTGGTAGAGCCCAAAGTCACAAGGACAACTTTAAGTTCCATCACTTAGTTCTTAAATCTAGGAATTCTGGTTTACTAGATGGCATTAAATATATTGGTGACTAGTTTAGAATATATGCTGTATATTATTATTATATATTTTTATTACACACACAATGTATACTATATACTATATATTGTAAGACAGCACCTCTAACACATTGAGTGTTGTCTCTCAACTGGTGGCATAACTGCCTTTCTTCAATACAGTCATTATTCCATTGTATAAGGACAACTTTTTTCTAAGTGGTGCAGTGCATGATAAAACCAGTGAATTCCATGGGAATAAGCCAATCACCACACTTTGAGTTTTAAAGTGAGTCCCTTGATCAGAAGCAATGTTGCATAAAATTCAAAACTGTGAAGAATTCTTTGTAAGATCACATGTTATGGTGCAGACAGAAGTACTTGTAGGCAGAAAAAGCAATTCCATATCTAAAATACTCATTTATTCCAGAGAAATCATAAAGCCAACTAACTTCTCCATGATATAATGGGGAATAGTTCCTGTATACACTTAACCTAGATTCAATAAAATGTTGACATTTTATTGTATGTCTTATCCTCTCTCTCTCTCTCTCTCTGTCTCCACACACACACACCCACACACACACAACTTTTTAAAATATTTTGAGTGTAAGTTACAAAGGTATTCTCTTTCAGAAAACAGTACAATAATCAAAATCAGACCACTAACATTGATATAATACTGTTATTTAATTTGGAGACATTATTCAGTAGATTTTGTCAACTGTCCAAATTGTACCAAAATTTCATGAGCAGGGGAGGGACAGAATCAAATCTCTTCTGTGGTGTGAACAGGGCAGACAGTGCACTGAAGCCCCGAGTAGGATGTGTAATCCACAGGGATGGAGCTAAGGGGGTTTCCACAGATATTGGGCCTCTTCTGCTATCCCCAGGCTCCAATGATCCAACCCTTCCTCTCTTCAGACTTCCAGAATTTCCTTGTGACCTTCCACACCTCTAGTGTTGCCATAACCACATTGTTCCCTAAACTTTACCTGGGACTGATTGTCCCAAGACTCTTCCACCACTCAGCACTTAACACAGCTTAGAAGATCCACAGGGCTCCATCATTATTGTATAGACTAGATTGCTGCCTCACAAATCACAAGAGTTGGGGGAGGCCCCAGAGATCACCTGTTCTCATGTCCTTCCCATTCCCAGTTGAGCAACTGAGGCTCAGAGAACTTTGAAACTACTAGGGGCAGGTGGGAGGACACCAGTTGGCTCTTCTTAGACCTGATGTCTTCCCCACACATTACACAGCTGGTCTACATTCCCCTCCCTACAGCCCAGTCACAATCTGCACACAGCGTGGAGCTGGGGGTATGGGTGGTGATGGGTATGGGAGTGAATGACACCTCAGGAAAGACCTGTGCCTACCTTGGGGGCTTGTGGATGGATTGGTTCTTTTCTGAGGCTGCAAAGTGGATTCCATCTACCTGAATATGGAAACTGTAAACACACAACGGGAAAAACCTGAGGTAGGTGAGGGATTCCATGGCATATGCTGGCACGTGGTGAAATCACCCACCTGCGCAGAAATGCCTCCTCAATCCCACAGAGTTTGGGTGTTTCATATCAACAGGTAGAATAACCAGCACCCAAAAATGTAGGAACCGTGGCCCAGGCCTGAGGTGACATAGAGATACAGGGCTAGAGCAACCCTTACCCAAAAGACCTTATGCTGAAATTCCCAAGTATTGCCTGAGAAAAGGGTCAGGATCCAGGCCTGGCTGAGTGGAGCCTGGCAGTGAGGACAAGAGGCAGGGGAGGGGCTGGGTCTCCATAGTGTTGGCTCCTTCCTATTAATCCTGGGCTCTCCCCAGAATGTGGACATCTCCGGAGAACCTGAGGAAGCCCTGGACACTGTCCCTACCCACTACTGAGCCCTTCCCAGGAGGCTAAATTGCCTTTGCTCTTGTTTTCTACCCTGATAGCTCCTGTTTCTGCCCTTGCCCACATGCGTAGGTACCACCAGGCCTCTGAGGAAGTTATGGCCGAGGCCTAATTTCACCCTCACTGAGAGCTCTGCTTCCAGCAAAGACCTCAGCAGCTCAAGCCAGGTTCTTGTTCACAGTCACACCAAAAGGAAGGCTAGCTCTCACAAGGCCTTGTCTTTCTCAATTCTTATTCTCTAAGCAACAAAGTTTCCTCTTTCTCCCTGCAGGAGGGGAGAAGAGGCCAATGTGAGGCCTCCATTATTATCCATAAGAACTTGTCTCTGTGATGAGGCCCTGATCCTTTGGAGATGGGAGACTGGGAGGACTTTCTAGAGGGACAGGTTCCTGGGAAGCATATCCAGAGATGAGGAGGGGGTGCCTTATGAATCCACCTCTTTATAGGCAATGTGGCTAAGGGTATGATATCTTCCTACTCACATAGGAGAACTCAGGTACCTGGATCACAGTGTTCTCTGCTCCTACTCCTGCCCCCATCCTGGAGCTATTTCACTTTCCACATGGTTAATACAACCAACAACCTGGAATCCCAGGAACATCATCTCCAGGAACAGTTATTTTCCCTCCCCTTCAACCACCCTCTCTGGACCTTGTCATTACCTGGAGTTCTACCTCTTTTGTCTTCTTAATTGCAACTGTCTGACCACCTACACCCTCTCCCATTATTTCATCTCTTTTAATGTCACCCTAGGACACCTAGCAGCATGTCTATCACATATAATTCACTTAAGTATTACTTATAAAGTAGACCATAGTAGTTCTTGATTAACACTGTGTTCATTACTCCCTCCTTTGTTTCCTAATCCATAAGCAGGGTCTACCCATATTTTTATCAGTTGAAAGCTAATCTGCCCCTGAGGCTAGCACTGAGGCCCTATCTCTCCCATATAAACAAGTTGATCACTCCTCAAACATGGGAAAAACAGAGAGCACATCTCATTCATTTTGCAGTTTCAATGTTTATTTCTGATACCAAAACTTGACAGCACACAAGGGGGATAAAAGCAACAGACAAGGAACAGCAAATAAATTTATCTTGCATGCCACTTTCAGTCAACAGGATGTGGCTCTCTAGATAGCTGTGTTTAGAAGGAATCTGAGGCTTCAGCCTCACTCAGGGGAAAGACTATTGCAACTGATTAGCAATATCTGTGGACATAAGAAAGAAAAAAAATAAAATCAATGATATATATCAAATAGTAATATAAACACCAAATAGTGTTTCCCTATACTTTCTTCATCTTCCCACCATGGGTTTCCTAAGACTCCCAGATGGTATACATAAATACATTCCCATGGATCCTGTATCTACCAATGACCCTAACTGCCCAATACAAAGTGATATACCTACCCAACATCTCACTCAACCCAGAAGAAACCAATGGCACCAAAGTTGGCAGCGAAGTTGGCACTGGCTGTACCACTAGGGCCAATAATGGGGCCAGCGAAGGTCTGAGGAAACCTGGAGCGGGCATTCTGGTGGTATCTGGCCCAGAAGGTAAATGGGATTCTAGACCAGGGATCGCCAAAATCTCCTTCCTCATCCCAGGTCAGCAGCTCAAACTCAATGTCATCCCAGCTCCAGGGCCCAGATACGGCCTCATCTCCAATCCCCATGCGGGTTCTCGCCTCAGCCCGGGCCTCAGCCTCAGCTGCAGCAGCGTCTAGAGCATCCAATGCCTCATCTGCAGCTTCCATGAACTGTGCAGTCCAGTCACGAGGATCTCTCTTTTGAACCTGAGATGAGGAACAGAAAATAAATTAAAAAATCCCTAATTGTATGAGTTAATATTTATGAAGTACCTACTATTTATTCAGTGCCCTACTTTGTGCTGCTGTTTACATAACAACGACAATAAATGCCACCAGTAATGCAGCACTACCATGTGTGATATCTAAGGTCTCATTCCTGCTCTGGACCCTTCCCAGCCAGTCATACCTCATCCCTTGACCTATCAGCTCTAGAGAAATTCCTCTATTACCTCTGCAATGAATCTCAGCACTTTCATCTTGCTAGTTTCATGGTAGGAACGGAGGCCCCAGAGGAACTCATACTCAGGAGGGTTGCTGTTGGGCACTCGTCTGTAATCCAGGTACCTTAGAGCAGAAAGGTCTTTGTTTCCACCCGGGCAAGAATGGTAGTCCAACAATGAATAATACTATATTTTGACACCCCCAATTTCAGGTAGCAAGTCCCCTCAGACTCATTCCTAAACCTAGCATAATTATATTCTAATAGTCAGACCTTCAAATTCCTGTACCAGTGCTTCTACATTAAGTAATCACCTAGAACTTCAGGGTGGCTTATATAGGGTCATAGAAAGGACAATGCTTAATCTCACCTTTTCCATCACAGCTCTAGCTCCACATTCTTGTAATATTGTTATTAAGTCATAGTTGGCCCATTGCAATGATTACAGTGGGGTGTAAACCTCAGCCTTGGAAATGTCTACTGTGGGTATACTGGACAGGTTTCACATGCAAGATAATTATACTGCAGAAAAATCCAACCATGAGCAGTCCACTCAATCAACACTTCCAAGTACATGTGTGTTTTTCTATGTATATGTATAGGTATAGTGTAAGAAATGAGCACAGGAAGGACTGTCTGAGGCTGACCAGCACACAGAACTCATGAGGACCAAACAAAGGCCCTTAGACATCACTTACTTTTGCTTTACAAACTCGTAAGTAAGAAGTTTCCTCAGATCTCCAAGGAGAGGATGTCTCACCCTGATAATAGAAAAAAGAAACCCATAATCAGAGACTACGAGATTGCCCAAAGAAAAGAAAAGAGCTTTCAAGCACAGAGGTCAGAGATGACAGAAGAAGCATAGAGTTCAGGACGATTTCCCCATCCACCCAGGTCACATCCTTGGGCTCTGTACTTCCCCAAACCAATCCCCCTAGACCACTAGGCTGATGCAATCCTGGGACCATCCTCTGTTGCCAAAGGATGATATAAACAGGCAAGAGATGAGAGAGCCCAATCATACCCAGGACGCAGTCCCATCTTGCGTAGTGCCTCCCAGAGGACAGCTGCAATGGGAGGCAAGGGGAGACAAGGGACGGAAAATGAGCATGAAAATCAGGCTGTAGCCAACCCCCAGCTGCAGATCCAGCCACTCACCTTCACTGGCACGGTTGCCATTCATGAAGATGACGCCCAATATCACCAAGAGGAGACCCAGCTTGGGTGTGTCTTTGGTCCTAACAGAGTACAGAAAGTTATATTTTCAGCAGCCATCTGTATGAGACACCCCAGGTAGCTTAACCATATAGCTTACCCAGCATTCCTCAGCAAGGGGATAATTCTACCCCAGTTCTGACCATGACCTGGTATGTGACCCTGAATCTTGGACCCTGACCTACTTGACACTCCCAGAAAAAAAGCACTGATAAAGGCAATGTTCCATCTCTCTTCCCATCTTACGTTCCCAGTATGCCAGCCAAGGACTCCGGGGTACTGATGAGAATATACAGGTGTTCTTCTTTGTCAATCTCCTTCAGCTGAATCCCAAATTTCTACAGGGACAAGAAAACAGACTATGAAATTACAAAATCTAGCATAAGCTACCCACACTCACTTGCTCACCTCCCTGTGATACTTCAGCCCTAAATGCCCAGTAGGAATCCCACGAATCGTTGATATCAAGACCTTCCCTCATTATTCCTATTCCTCAGGGCTGCCTTCTCACCTTCTCCAGGACAAAGCATGCACGTTCAATGATTTCTGGATAAACATCAGTGTATTCACGGATGATATCCCTCAACATTTCTGTAGGAGAAGAGAGTACCTGAGCTGAGCAGGCGCCACAGAGCTACAACCCCTTTGCCAGCCCTACCAAAGGGAAAATAATCAGGGCCCTCAAGGATGAAACAAGAAGAATCAGCCATGGAAAGAGGGGATTCAAGGGAAGGGGACTATAAGCAAAGGGATGTCCACAGAGCATGCGGTGAGGGGAAGGGCAGGGTGCCGGGGGAGGGCACTGGGTGCCTACCTGAGCGCTTGATGGGCACCTTGGTATAATCTTTAAGCATCAGGTACTTGACCAACTTATTTGCCTGGGAGGGGAAAAGGAAATCATTAAAGTTACTAAGATATTTATAGAAAACTTGATTATATTACAGATGCATGACAAAGACAAGAGGAAGAGAGGGAAAAGTGACTAGGGATAATAGTTCTTACTCTTTCCTGAAGAAGGGCCACATCTCGGGGCTGTGAGGCACCCAGGTTCTGTGAGGCACGTGAGTTGGGAGAGGGTCGCAGGTTTGGTGAGGGTCGTAGGTTCTGCCAGTCAGGTGGGACTGGCCAATCAGTGGGGATCCAGTCAGGTGGGAGTGGCCAGTCAGTGGGAAGTGGCCAATCAGGTGGTAGAGGCCAGTCGGGTGGTAGCGGCCAGTCAGGAGGGCCTTGCCAATCTGGAGGACCCTGCCAACCTGGTGGGGTCTGCCATCCAGGTGGGGTCTGCCACCCAGGTGGATTCTGCCAGGCTAGTGGGTTCGGCCAGACAACCGGACCAGGCCAGACAATGGGGTTTGGCCAGATCACTGGGTTCTGCCAGATCACTGGGTTCGGCCAGATCACTGGGTTCTGCCAAGCAACTGGGTTTTGCCAGGCTGGTGGGGTCTGCCTAGCTGGGGGGCTCTGACGTGCTGGTGGGGTCTGCCGGGCTGGCTGGTTTTGCCAGCCTGAAGGGTTCTGCCAGGCCAATGGGGTCTGCCAGAGCACATTGGGGGGTGCGCCAGGTGGGTTCTGAGTGGTAACTGGAACCGGTGCAGACCTCCATGTCCCTGCAGTCAGTGGGGCCCGTCTCTGATCCCCACTGCTGTTCTCATCCACATTCAAGTTATTAATCTGCATCATCAGAGAGAAGGAAAGTCCAGGGTCACCAGCTATTTCTGTGGCCTCACCCTATCTATTCCAGGAAGGTCTCCTAAAACCCTCACCTGTAGTGACAGCCTGACCCACTAGCCAATGGTCACCCTGAGTCCTGGGCTTGTCTTTCACTGTCTTCCAGGCAGGAGTTTCATCTCTGAACCAGGCCAGGAGCAACCCAAGGGTGGGGCCTGAGGCTTCTCCTCTTCCTATGTCCACCACTGGCTCTGCTTGTACCACCCTGGACAAATCACTCAAGTCACTTCACCTCTCTGGGACTTAGTTTCCTTCTCTGTAAAACTGAGACTATGATCCCTACCTGGTATTATCTTGAAGATTTAATGAGATAACCTGTGTGAATGTGCCCAGCTCAACCCTAACACATGGTGGCTACTACGAAAAGTGTTAAGCTGAATTACATGCGGGGTGCATATATTATGTGTCCATGTCTCATCTCCCTATCAGTCTGTGGATATTCAGAGAGCAGAAATGATCACATTTATCTTGTTATCCCCTACAACCTAGCTGAATACAGGCCATTATATACATATGTTTTGTTTTGTTTAGAACAAATGAACAACCTCAGAGAAGAAAGGAGAGAGCCCAAAGCAAAGTGGAGCTAGGAGGGATCTCACCTTGCGGGTCCTCTTGCCCCGAATTATAGTCCTGGACTCCAGATTCTGAGCCTGGGAACCATCTGCTGATGTCTGTGCAGCTGCACCATCAGATTCAGGGATACCTGGGTTGGTCTCTACTTCAGTCTGGGAAGTGGCCATCTTGGCTTGGTTAATATTCTGGATCTGGGTATCAACCGTTGGGGCCTTAGTGGTGTCATTCCAAGCCTTAAAGGCTGTCTTAGGCTGAGTGTTGGCCACCTCACTGGCACTGAGAGACTGAGAGAAACTGTAGGTGTTATTTTGGCCCACTTTAGTAGTGGCACTCTGGGCCTTAAAGGCCATCTCAGACTTGTTAGCAGTTAACTCACTGGTGGTTGCTGCCTGGGAAAAATCATAGGCAGCATTTGGGCCCTTAGGAGCAGCATTCTGGGACTTAAAGGCTGCCTTAGTCGGTGCATTGGGCATGTCCTTGGCATTAAGAGCCTGAGAGAAATCATAGGCACCATTTGGGCCTTTTGTGGTGGCATTCTGAGCCTTAAAGGCTGTTTTGGGCCTAGCGGCAGCCGCTAAAACCTGAATGTCAGCCATCTCACTGGCTGTTGGGGGCTGTGAACTCTGGGGACTAGCATTCGGCCCAGCTGCTGTGGCCTGGTTGGTAGGTGGAGCCTCTGAAATCTGGATGGCCTCCATCAGGGTCTGCATAAGCAAGGTGCTGTCTTCTACGGAGGCCTCAGCCTGCAAATACAGGGGGGAAAATTAAATTTGAAGCGGGAGGGTAGGGGGAGCAATGCAGGGGAGGTACAGGCAGGAGGATGGTGCAAAAAGGGGGAGGCACAGATCCAGACCACCAGCAAGGGGCGATGGGAGGCGAAGTGGTAACAAAACGTGTGGCAGGGATGGAGTGGGGCACGGACTAAATGAGGGGTGGGGCAGAATGAGGAGTGGGGTCGAAATGGAATGAAGGGGGCGGTGGGGGGTGATGGAGGAGGTTACAGCAGAGCAATGCGGTGTGCGGCAGCTCAGGAGCAGCTCAGGACAAGAGGTGAGGCAGAGCAAGGGTGCCGCCTCCAGGAGTTGAGAATAAGGGGGGTCGGTCGCAGGGATGGGTAAAGCAAGACAGACGGAGAGTGGCCTCAGGAGGTTGGGGGAGGGGGTGGCAGACTGCTCTACAAGCGTCAGGACTGTGGAAAAAAAATGGTTCCTTACCCAACCCGCATTCTCTGGGCAGATTGCCCTGACTACTAACAGGGTCTCCCCTTTCTCTAAGCAGGGACTGAGGGCTGAAAAGGGATGCCCCTCCCCCCCCTCAATAAACCATGGGAATTTGAAAGACGACGGAGTCTAGGCACGAAGAGGTAAAAATCAGATCCAGCCAAAGGGGCCCCAGGGAACTGTCGGCTAGGGAAATGGTGGGGTGGGGAGCGGAGATCTCACCTGGAAGCCGAGGAGGCCCGCACCACAGTCCATTTTCTGAGCCATGGCTCCTGTCCCTCTGGCAAGAGCAGAGCCTGGGCGGGGGGGGGGGGGGGGGGGGGGGGGGGGAGGGAGCTGGGCGTTATACTACAGAGGGCAAATACGAAGGACCGAACTGGGGGGGGGGGTGTCTGGGGGTTGACTGTGGGGGTGAATGAGGCGCTGAATGTGAGGGGAACGGGCTGGATCGGGGTGGGAAAAGTGAATGGGTGTCAGGATGGTGGTTCTGAATCCTGAGAAGCTACTGCCGGAAAGAAGCTTCAAATCAGGGTTCGGAAAACCAGTAACAGTTCTGAATCCAAGGGGAATGGGTTAGGACTCGCATATGGTAAAATTGAATGGAGGTTTCGAATCAGGAGGAATCGTATGACAGTACAGATTGAGGTCGAGAAATCTGTGGAGATTTTTAACGATGGGAGGGGTTCGGAGAGCAAACAGAGGTTCTGAGTAAAGGAGGGTCGGGTAAGGGGTGTGAATCGGGGTTCGGGGAGTGGAAGGGGGATCAGAATCCGGGGTAAAGGGATCGAAATGAAAAATGGGGGGCCCGCACCAGGGGGCAGATGCCCTGTCTGGGGGCTAATTCTCACCTTGCCTCAGGCCCCAACCCCAACCCCCTCGTTGCCTCCCTTCTTCACGACTCAGAGGATCGGGATTGCAGTGATCGGCTCTCGGCAGCCGCACCCTCTCCTTGTCCAGGAGAAAATGCCAGCGCGGCAGCTAAGAAGACCCCGCCTCTCCGCCTAATATACCACCCACCGCCTCAGATAGTTGTGCGCATGCGCAAGAACTGACCGAGCAAATAAAAGTCCCGCCCGCTTCCCCAACAAAAGCTTCGTCCTGAACATCACGGTGCGCATGTGCAGTGGCAAGCAATCCCGCCCCTTTGCCAACACACCACCCCACCACCAACCAGGTCGACAGTATACCAGGGTCCCACCTCTTTCCTCAATATCCCCTCCCCCAAACAGATGCGCGGCGCCTTTAGGTCCCACCCCTTGCCCCACACCGGCCCCCAACCTTTTCCGCAATGCGTCTCCATTCTATCCCTTCCCTCTTATGGCCCCTCCCGTCGGGTCGGCATGCATCGCCACCCCCTTGCCTAGCACCACTTAGGTCACTGTTAAGGAGGTGTCTGTGTGGGGTCTCTAACTGCAACAAGTGCTAGGCTCCTGCTAAGCATACCTACTTTGGGACCCAGGAAAAGGAACAGACAGAGAGAATACACTGTTGGAGATAGAACAAGTCTGCACCTGACACACAAATCTATATGATCCCCCTCAACAGATCCCAGACTCCTAAACATTGGATTCTTTCCAGCACTTTGTGCAGCTCCAACCATGCGCTTATCTTGTGTGCTAGTGAGATGGGGAGGGAAGGGCACAGCTTCAACATCACAGTACAGTCTGTGCTGGGGCTTGTCTTCTCACAGCAGCCCTGGGAGGTGGGTGTCAGCATCCCTATTTTATAGGTCAGGAAGCTAAAGCACAGATACACTGTATAAACTAGACAAGGCTATAGAGCCAATAAACAGAAAATGCAAAACGCGGGCCAGGGCCTTCTTGACTCCAAAACCCACGTTCCACTAGTTTTGGCCTGGGAACTGAGGCACCCTCCCCTCTTCAGGTTGAGTGACAGATTTCTCTCTCTCTCTCTCTTTCACACACACACACACACACACACACACACACACACTCCCTGCCCTGTCAACACCTGCCCCAAAGAAGCAAGGTTTGTGTTCTCCAAGACTTAAGCTCATGCTCTGCACACAGAACACAGGTAGAGACCCTTAGTCCCCACCCCCTCTATGTGGTTCCATCCAGGTGTGGGGATTGTTCTTCAGGATTCACTCCCTACTCTGTCAGGCCTCTCCCTGTGAGTGGCACAAACACACTGCCCATGAGGTCTTGCTGGTGCCCACTGGAGCGGCCAGGACAATCAGGCATTTGTGTGCCTGACCCATGGCAAGCCTGGATTCAGAGTAAATGTTTACCCTGGTTCCTTCCAGGCTTGGGTCCTCAATTCCTGGGATGGACTGCTGTGCCATTCTATCCATAGCTGTGTGAGCCTGCTCAGGTCATTCCACTTCTCTGAGCCAGCTTCTCAACATGCAAAATGGGAAGCACAAATAGCACTGACTGGAGTCCGACCCAAGGACACACATGTTGCTATGCTTCCGATGACTGGAGAGTCAGAAAATCATATACAGATGTGAAATGACTCAAATTGAACTGATAACTTTCCAAAAATCCAAGGCAGATCTTTGTACATTTCACATTTGTTCTGGCATCAGCTCCAGCCAGGAGTCTGCATATGAAAGAAAGCTAATGCTAGAAAGGATGGCAGCATTTGGTCCCCAAAGGCCAACATCAATTCTGCCTGGCTGGATGACTTTCCTCATCTGTTGCATAGCAACCTCCCCTGTCAGCTGCCTGTTTTTTCTCAGCACTTCCTCTGTAAAGTGTCTGCAGTGGTACGTGATCAGACTCAGGAAAGAAGGTCTGAAACACCATTTTGAATGCTATCTGCTTCTGTATCTGTATCTCCAGTCTTGACTTGGCCTATGAATTCTAGATCCATAATCCAACTGTCTGCCTCACTTCTGCAATTGGATAACCCGTAATATTTTCAAATTGAACAGGTCTCAAACTGATTCCTTTGCATATATCCTCTTCCTCAAACACAGTGTGTTTCTCCTTTAGTCATGCCACTCCCCCAATTAGAATAAAAGCCTTTTAGGGAGATGAATTTTTGTTTTATTCGTTGCTGTATCCCCTGTATCTACAATGATAACTGGTATATTTTGTATGCTAAAAAATGTTTGTTAATGAATGAATAAATCCCACCATCCACCCTGTTGCTCAAGCAAGAAACCTGAGAGGCATTTTTTTTTCTTTCCTGTGATGAATTCACTTACTTTTCCTCATTATACAAATAATGCATATTTGTCATTAAAAATTTAAACATTACTCAAATATTTTAGAAATTAAGTAAACATCACTCCCAATGGCACCACCCTGAGATAACTGCTATTAAGATTTTGATGCTACCTTTTCATGTAACACTCCATGCGTATATATTTACATAAATGGGATTATATGTATGCTATAAATGTTTTAAATTGCATTCTTTTGCTTATTGCCTCCCATTCCTTTCACCTCTACCTTCATCTGCCAAACATACATTTTAACAGCCATTTTTATATTTTTCCATGGTCAAAAAGTCATTTTTTACTGTTTTACAAAATTAAGACCATATACACTTTAAATGCATCAGAGTTATTTTATTAGTTAATGCTAATCTACCAAATTCATTCTTTTACATTGCTGCATAATATTCCATGACAGGGATGTATTCCAATGTAGTCAACCATTTCCCCACTGATGGTCATTCTAGTTTCAAGTTTCAGGGGCACATACATACAAACATTGCAATTAGATATTTGTTATATATATTCTTGTATTTTATGTTTAATGTTTTTCATTCCTGTGACCAGATGCCTGGGAGAAAGACTGGCATACTCTACAGTGCTTGGTAATATGAAGACTTTTCCAACTTTTTGCCAATGTGATGTGTATTTTATTGGTATCTCCTCTGGTTTTAATTTACATTTCTCATGTAAGCAGTGAAACACATATTCATATATTAGTGGACTGATTAGATTTCTTTTGTAAAGTAACTGTGCAAGTCTTTTACCTATTTATTTTGTATTGTCTGTCTTATTTTTTGGACTTCTTTATACAGCCTTACAGATTATTATTGAAAACCCTTAGGACTAGATATATTTCAATTATTTTTTCACATTTTAGTAAGGAAATACTATGTATATAATTTATATTACATAACAGTTCAACATAAAGGCCAGATATTCACTTTTTCCCATTCTCTCAACAGCCAAGAGAACGTGGTGTAGGATTTACCACTGTGGTAGGGTCTTGAAAATTTTATTTATTTATTACAGTGAAAGGATACTGATTTTAAATCAACAAAACTAAAAAGTGCACAGGAAAGACTCCATGAGAAACCAGGCATAAGATTCCAGTTGTCTTTTCTCAGTGGAGTTGTATGGCCCATGCTCAAATCTCCCAGTGAGGTATGTGGCAACCAGGGAAGTTTGCCTGAGCTGGGATTTTAAGGGGGCGGGGGTCAGGTAGGCATGGGACACTTGTATGGCTGACCTTAGTTACTCAGTCTCCAGCCTGTGCAGAGGTACCACAAGGTCACAAGCCAATATATAATACCACAAGGGCCAAGGCCCACTATAAA
This sequence comes from Felis catus, assembly GCF_018350175.1. Lineage (NCBI taxonomy): Eukaryota > Metazoa > Chordata > Mammalia > Carnivora > Felidae > Felis > Felis catus. Next base: position 45,059,831 of record NC_058386.1, on the reverse strand, counting down.
TTACATTGTTAACGTAAACTATCTGGTGTGGCCCAAGCCCCAGGTGAACAAAAAGTCTAATCAGGCAGGATATTACAAACTTAGAGGTTTATGCCCCAGGAGCTTGTCAAGAGCCAGACCTTTATTTGGAATGTACAGACAATTTTGTTTTGGAATGCCAGGGTTTGTATACCCCACACACCTGTGGAGTCAATTCTTTTACTGCATAAATAGTCACAACTCCAACCTAACACTTAGTCTGTAAGGAGTGATTCAAAGATGCAATGATGGAATTCAATGCCATATCTGTAGTCACAAGAAAATCCAGTTTCTAGGAGCGGCATTGGTAGCAGGGTCAAGGGCAGCATCTAGTATCCAGTGTCAGTGGTAGCAGTAATGGGAGCCACCAGCTAATACTCATGGCATGATTTTTGAAATACGGCTGGACCAGATGCTCTTAACAAATTATTTTATCAATTCTACTCTATTTTTTTTAACTTTTTGAAATAATGATAGATTCACAAGAAATTGCAAAGATAGTAAAGAGTACCCCTTCAGCCACTTTCCCCAATGGGCACAGTTATAACTATAATACAATATCAAATTCAAGAAATTGGCATTGGTATGATATACATGTCTAATTCTATCACATGTGGAAGTTTCTATAGTAATCACCACAGCAGTCAAGATACAGAACTATTCCACCCCCACAGATTTCCCTGTACTACCCCTTTACACTCACACTCATCATCCTTCCTTCCACTATCCTTAACCCTTAGCAGCCATTAATGTGCTCTATCTTAGAGTTCATTGATTCATTCTTACATTATATTGTTCTGCTGTTGAAGTAATCTACTGAGGTTTTTAAAAAGTTCATTTATTGGATTTTTCAGTTCTTTTTTATGTTTATTTATTTTTGAGAGAGAAAGCAAGCATGAGTGGGGGAGGAACAGAGACAGAGGGAGACACAGAATTTGAAGCAGGCTCCAGACTCTGAGCTGTGAGCACAGAGACTGATATGGCGCTCAAACCCATGAGCAGTGAGATCATGACCTGAGCCAAAGTCAGACATTTAACTGAGTCACCCAGGCGCCCAGGATTTTTCAGTTCTTAAATTTCTTTTTGATTCTTCATTATATCTTCTATTTCTTTGGAAGATTTTGTTTCCTTTGTTTTAAAATTATTAAACATTTTTATTTATTTTTGAGAGAGAGAGAGAGACAGAGCATGAGTAGTGGAGGGGCAGAGAGAGAGGGTGACACAGAATCCAAAGCAGGCTCCAGGCTCTGAGCTGTCAGCACAGAGCCCGACACGGGGCTCAAATTCACGAACCATGAGATCATGACCTGAGCCGAAGTCGGATGCTTAACCGACTGAGCCACCCAGGCACCCTGGAAGATTTTGTTTCTTTGTTAAAGAGTTTCTATTTTTCCTTTAGTTCTAAGAATGCTCAAACTGCACATTGAAACACTTTTAGGATGGCTATTTAAAATCCTTTTTAGATGATTCTAATTTCTGTGTCCTCTTGGTGTTGGTGTGTATTGACTGTCTTTTCTCATTCAAGTTGTGATTATCATAGTTCTTAATATAACGAGTCATTTTCAATTGAACCTAGATATTTTGCATAATATGCTATGAGGATCTGAATTTTGTTTAAATCTTCTCTTTTATCACATGTGGGTGGAAGTCCACATTCCCACTCAGCCTCCATTGACACCTGAGAGCAAGGGGCTCTTTGTTATTGAGGGCTAAGTTCCAGCTCCATATTAAAGTTTTACTAGTATCAGTCTGACTGCAAGAGACCTGGGTACCTAATTACATGGTAAATGTCTATCATTTTTAGTGCTGGGTGGTGATTTTCCACTAGGCCTTTTTTTTTTTTTTGACATGTCTTCATTGGCTAGGGGCAGGAGCATCTCATTATCATCTTTAGGGATGGAGATCGAAGCTCCCCACATGGTTTCTGGCATTGTGGTGACTGGGCTATTCCCACTCCCCATTTGCCCTTCTCTGACACTGTGTCAGAAGATTAGAGACCCCATTACAGGCTGGCAAGGGTGGAAGTATAGGGTCTGTAAATTGGATTTTGCTGGCAGGGATAGGGCCACAGTTCTCCCTCTAATATTTAGCTAGAGTAGAGAAGTTATTGTCTAATTTTTTTTGTCTTGTTGTGCTGTCTTTGTCTTTTAGATATGGAAAGAACAGAGGTATGTTGAGGTTTTCTTTTTTTTTTTTTTTTTTTTTTGGTCTATGTCCTTTGGTGTTTCCAGTTTGCAAGCTTCTTCAGGAGGTGATCTGGGCTATATGAGGCCAAAAGAAAACCCAGGGAACTCACCACCATGTTATTCCTTGGAATGCAAGTTCCCTGGAGAGTATGCCATCTTATCTATAACTTTCAAGGTCTTCTCGTGTTTGGTTTATATATAATGCCCAGGGGAAAGTACATCTATGCCATTTACCCCTTCCTGCTGGAAGTAGAAGTCCTCAATTCTGGTGTTTTCAAAAAAGTACAACTATTGGAATTTCTAATGTACAATCACACTGTAAGAAAGATAACTTGATCTCTTATTTTACAATATATACAGCACTTATTGTCTTATATGATTTGCTAAAACACAAGGAACAATTTTGGGTAATAATCTCAATAAGGAACATCCTTTCCTTTTTCCTGAAATGATTACCATTTCACCATTAAGAATGTTTATTGCTTTTTTACAAGTACCTTTAAAAATCTTATTTAGTAGTTTCTCTTTATATTTTAGTTATTCATAATGTTTCCTCTCCCTCATTCACAAATCTAATCTATCACCTACTTCTGTTGACTCTACCATTTTAAGTATACTTTAATTCCACTCTATTCTACAATCATATTGTTAGAAGGGAGCATGAAAAGAGGAAGAAATGGAGAAAGAAAAGTTGAAAAGAGGGGAGGAAGAGGAATAGATGGAAGAAGGAAAGAAGAAAACAGGGATAAGAGAAAAGATGAATGAAAATAGCAGTTGCAAGTAAATGGAATAATGAAGATATGGAGAAATAAGAGAATAGACAAAGAATAGATATTAAGTTGAAATAGAAAAAGTAGGAGGAAAGAGAATAAGGAAGTAGAATGTAGAAGGAAGAAGAGACATAGGATGGAAGAGCATGAGAGGTAGGTGGAAGGAAATAGAGAGGTTAATAAGTAGATGAAGAAAGGAACATAAGAAAGGAGAAGGAAGAAAATGAGGAAGAAGGGAGTAGTGGAAATAAACAATAAGGGAGAAAAGAGAAGTGTTTGAATAAGAGGGACAGAGATAAGAAAAAGAAATGATGTGGAATGACACCTCATTAGTGGCAGATTTCATTCTGCAGAGAGAAGAATGTTGAATGTAAGGAGTTCCTCTTTTTTCTCCTCAAATACCCAGTTCTCTTTATATCTGATACCCATCAAAGTGCCAGAAGTCATTTCTCACATGATGTCACTCTTGCCTTGAGGTAAGACCACTGTGGTTTTCAATTGGTAAGAGCCATGTGTCCCATGTTTTGAATAGATATATTTGTTTGGAATACTCAGCATTTATCACGTACTCTCTGCTGCTGGTCGTTCATCAGGTATGGATATTATCTGATGAATTCAGGTATACAGGAAATATGTTTTGTTTTTCTCTGTAACTCAATTTATAAATTCTATTTCAACTTCCCAATCCATTGAGTGGTTAAAACTCAATCTTCAGCAGTATGGAGTTCTCCTTACGACCCTTTCTTTGGGGTTGTGTCTTAAGTTATGGGACCTTAGTGTCAAAACATCAGAATGGGTGATAACTGTTGAGTATACTATATCCATTCTGGCATTCATGTCATCTCTGGTTTACCAATGTCTGTCCAACCAGGTAGCTGTTGAGTTAAGCGTCATTCATTACTACAAAACCCTTTTGGGGTCTTACTCTCTGAGAGTGTCATATACCATTCGTATACATGGGAAATATTCTGCAGCTCCTATCATATGCTGGGGACTGTTTATCTCTGTGATGTTGTCTTTGTCTAACATATTCTTATACTCCTATGATACCCTGAGCTGAGAGAGACTATGCGGGGAGGCCTAAAGCTCAAAATCCTTATAGACACCACACAACTATTTTTATTTTGTAGTCTTGATCTCTCCTGGCCTTACCCAGGAAGTGAAGCACAAGGCCACACTGCTAGAAGATCTTGGCAAACCTACCCGGGGTTTCTTCCCACCCCTGAAATACAGGGCCTAGGTTTCTCTGGTTTTCAGGAATCCATAATATCTACTGACTCCTTGTTTCGTCTCTGCTTTTCTTCTCAACATAATCAATGTGAAGAACAGCCTTGAAAAGAAGTACTAAAGCAACAAAAAGCTAAACAAACTAAATATCAATGACTTTTCTTGGACCCAACAGGGAAATGAGGTTTCAGAACAAACCACCATCCTGAAATCATGAGGGATAGGCAAATCCAGAGTCACAAATGAGATATGCTTACCTGAAACAGAAGCCACTAGAGCTATAAACTTGTAGGGACACCTAACTGATAATTTTGACAAGCTGCTGGAGGCTGAATGTGGACTAGAGTGAAAGTGAGAAACTCTCGGGAGTGCTAGTCTTAGGGGCAGACACACTTTCACGGGCTTTATTTCCAGGAATCTCACCAGGTTCTCACAGTGCAGATCCAAAAAAGACACCCTTGTGGCCCTGGCAGGAAGAGGGAAAGAGTCCTTTTGAATATCCTTATGAAGTATGCCCAAAGCCTTTTCCATAACAAAGGCCTACTTCCCAGGACAAAGGACCACCAGAGCCTTGTTCCAAAGTCATGTAGGAAGGACATCCTTCTCACTCCAGCCCCCTCTAGCTTTCCTATCTCACCTAAGGTAGGGGCACAGAGAGGGGGACTACACAAGAAAAATACCTGTAAAGGTTACAGGCCCACTAGAACTCTGAGACTTAATTAGAATATTATAAAACACTCCCTTTTATCCCATACCATACCACCACACCAACAGGGCTTAAGTGTATTAACAGTGGGTTGTAGCTGAATGAGCTGCAAGACAAAGACTCTCTAAGGAAGCCCAAACTCAGGAAAGGAAACAAAATGAAGGATCCAAGAAGAATATGGAACCTCTGGCACCGAATACTAAAAGAAACTTTAAACAAAGCCCAGCTGCTAGCAAGATTGACACTAGAGACCAATCTATCTCAGTTCCTATTACCTAATACATCACGTCCAGCTTTCAACAAAAAATTAGAACGCACGCCAAAAAGCAAGAAGAAAAATTCTGAAAAGACAAAGGAAGCATTAGATTCAAATATGACAGAGCTGTTTGAATTATCAGACAGGGAATTTAACACACTGTAATTAATATGTTAAAGGATCTAATAATAAAAAAGCAAACATGCAAGGATATGGGTAAAGTAAGCAGAGTGATGGAAATTCTAAGAATCAAAAGGAAATTCTAGAAAAAAAATCATAACAAGTGTAGAATGCCTTTGGTGGACTCATTAGTAGATGACACAACTGAGGAAAGCTTAAAGGTAGATTAAGAGATAATTCCCAAACTGAAAGTTAAAAAGGAAAAATAACTTTAAAAAATAGAACATTTAAGAATTATGGGACAATTTCAAAAGATGCAACATATGCATATATGGAATGCAGAGGGAGAAAAATGGGGCAGAAGAAATACTGCAAATAATAATAGCTAAGAATTTTCCAAAATTAATGAAGGCAACAAATCATAGATCCAGGAAACTCAAATAACACCAAATAGGTAAATACTAAAAGATTTACACTGAGGCACATCATATTCAAACTGTAGAAGACCAATGACAAAGAGAAAATCTTGAAAGAAACTAGAAGAAAAAAGTATCTTACTTATAATGAAACATGGATAAGAATTACTGAAGGCTTTTCATCAGAAATCATGTAAGCAAGGAGAGTGGAAGGAAATATTTTAAAACATTAAAGAAAAAACACACTGATGCACACTTCTTTTTTTAAGTTTATTTATTTATCTTGAAAGAGAGAGAGAAAGAGAAGAGCCTCATGAGCAGGGAAGAGGCAGAGAGAGAGAGAATCTCAAGTAGGCTCCACACTGTCAGCACACAGAGCCTGATGTGGGACTTGATCACAAACCACATGGGATTATGACCTGAGCTGAAATCAAGAGTCGGATGCTTAACTGACTGAGGCACCCATGTGCCCCTACATTTCTGTATCTAGCGAAGTATCCTTTAAAAGTGAAGGAGAAATATTTTCTCAGACAAACAAAAACTGAAGGAATTCACCACCAGTAGATCTACCCTACTAGAAATGTTAAAAGATTTTCTTGGGGCAGAATGAAAATGGTATAGGGCAGAAACTTGGAACTACATAGACAGGAAGCACATTGGAGAGGGAATAAATGAAGCTTTCCTTCGAAGAGGAAATCAAAACTGCAATTACCAATATTCTGTGGTGCTTTAATCAAAGGAAATTTATGCAATACATTTTTCCATTGCATGCAATACAAAAGAGAAGTATCTCAAGCATAAACATATATCAAGGATAAAAACAAAAGGATGGAATAAGTTATGGCATACAATAAACAAAAGATGATGTATTAAGAGCAGACATAATACTTTAAGCCAAAACATTACTTTAGATGAAAAGTTCACTGGATAATATAAATAATATACAAATCATAATTTAACATATATGCAAGAAGAAATAATAAAACCAAAATCATAGCATGAGACTACAACACCCTTTTCTAAGTCAATGATAGAATAATCCTATGAAATAATGGGTCCTTCTTGAAACTTCTGCATAGGTACTATATACATTGAGACCCAAACATAAAACATTATGGTGCTTCCTACTGGGTATCTATCAAAAAAATACAAAAACACTAATTCAAAGGGATATATGCACCCCTATGCTTATTGCAGATATCCAAATTATGAAAGCAACAGCCCACGTGTCCATCAATACATGAATGGATAAAGAAGATGCAGTGTGTATATATATAAATATTATATATTTATGCTATACAGAACAAACTGATGGTTACCAGAGAGGAGGTAGGTGGGGGAATGGGTGAAATAGGTGATAATGATTAAAGAAAATACTTATGATGAGCACAGACAATGTATAGAATTATTGAATCACTATATTGTACACCTGAAACTAATATTACACTGTATGTTAACTATACTGGAATTAAAATGAAAAAAAAATTAAATTACAAAAACATTATGGTGGTTCGAAGTGAGCACTACAGAATTCTTAAATCCTTCTTTCACGTTTTCTGGGTGGGAGCTAACTTAACTTTATCTCCTTTATTTGTATATGTGTAAGAATTTTAAAAGAAATTTTAAAGTATGCCTACTAAGTGGCTATGCATTGTGATAAATTCTGGGGAAACAATGATGAGCAAAAACAAGTGCATTACTTATTTTCAAGGACTAATGCATCTCAGTCAAATGGAAACAAAACTGAGTCCAGTTAGACTTGCACAAGTTTAAGATACTTTATTGAGTTTTCGATGCCAATTTGCAACATGAGAGCAGGGAAAGTAACATCTCAAGATTACATCAAATTATCTTGGCATAAACTTAAATAGGTTACATCTTCCATCACAATGAACAATTCCTTGTTCCCTTCCAGTTAATTCCTCACTCCCATAACCTATAGCAATTAACATTCCATTAAAAAGCAGAAGATTATCAGAAGAGACAAGAGGAGGAAGCCTGCAAGTAGAACCTCCATGCAGTTTGAGGGTGTTTGATATTTCAAATCTTACCATATGAGCCTTTGTTATCTTGTGACCTAGAGGCCCTCTGTCATGTGCACTGGAAAATCCACAGGTATATCTGAATGTTCTTAGATACCTAGGTTATGACTTAGCTCCATATGTATCTTCAATGCTCACCATCAATATAAAATTTATAAACAACCTAAATTGAGAATCATGAAACATTACCAACAACTGTAAGAGGTAGGGAGCTGGACTTAAGTCATCACACACTTCAGCTTATGGCATTTTCTGATTTCATTTTATGAAACGAGGATCAACTCGAAAAACACTGGGAAAATGGTCCATACCAATTCCAACATTGCACACACACCCCTCCACATGGACAATGATAATTAATATGCTGCACCTGAGATTGTTTTTAGCGGATAATGTTACATAACAATTATTCAGACATAAGATTTCCCAAGACATTAAAAAGCCTTTGCAAACTTCTTTATAATTATATAATATCCCATTATATAAATTTACCTACTCAGCTGATTAACAGGATGTTGCTTCCATTTATTTTTGTTCATTAGATTATCACTGTGGTGATTTTTTTCCACACAAAGCTCTGTGCATATCTCCAATTATTTCCTTATAGCATATTATTAGAAATGGAATTACTAGGTCAAAGGGGTATAAACTATTTTAAGGCTGTTATTCAATACCAAAATGCTTTCCAGAAAGTTTTATCAACACTAGTAATGCATATGAGTTCTCATGTACCCTTGATCATATTAAGTATGTTTTAAAAATATCTTTCCTGGGGCACCTGGGTGGCTCAGTTGGTTAAGCGTCTGGCTTCAGCTCATGTCATGATCTCACAGTTCATGGGTTTGAGCCCCACGTCAGGCTCTGTGCTGACAGCTCAGAACCTGGAGCCTGCTTCGCATTCTGTGTCTCCCTCTCTCTCTGCCCCTCACCCGCTCATGCTCTGTCTCTCTCCGTCTCTCAAAAATAAATAAATGTTAAAAAATGTTTTAAATAAATAAAAAAATATTTTCTGATTTGATAGGCAAAATATTTAATTGACTTAAACTGTATTTTATGATTAATGAAGGGGAACACACTTACAATGTTCTTTAGTCATTTCTATTTCTGTGAGAGTTCTTTAAATATTAAAGATATTAACCTTCCGTCTATCATATTTGTTGCAAATACATTATTTTAGGTTGTGGCTTGCCTCTTAATTTTGTTCATGAATTCTTGATCAAGGAAAACATGCAAACTATTACTTTCTTTTCCACTGTCATTTACTCCATTCTTTAAAAAATGCTAGGGGTGTCCTTACCTATTCAAAAGCCAAATAAATATTCATTTTTATGGAAAGTAATTCAGAAATGCATACTTAGTGCCTAAAATAATCTATGCTTCCTCAGTAACTTACCTATGAAGATTTTGTTCTTAGTGGGGAATTATGCAAATCTAAATTGTTCTGATGTTTAAACAATGGCAGAAGTCTATTTCTGTCATTGCAGCATGAAGAAACAATACAAATTTAGCAGGATATTGAATGTGACTTTTAAACTCAAGTCTCACTTGCTCCTAAAGGCTTTTCTACACTGACTGCATTCCTATAGGTTCCCTTCACCATTTATTCAACTATATTGAATTAACATTTGAACTCTGGTTCAAAGACCCACGATCACTACATTTGTAGGGTTTATCTCTACTGATGAATTTTCTGATGTTAACAAAATATGAAGCCTGGCTAAAGCTCTTTTTGTTCTTTATACATGTTTTCTCACCATCATAACCTTCTTAGTGATTTATAATCTCTGAAATTGGGTAAAGCTATAAGCCTGTGATCCACACCATGGGCTGCCTGTCCTATGTATGGGTTCATTCTCATGTAGGACATTGTCGGAGATTAGAGCACAATTACCCTAACACTTACTATTAGTCTTGGAAGCTCCCTGGCTTGGAGCCAAGTCCTGTATCTATTGCAAGCCTTAAACATCCATCCTTTGAAAGGAAGTTAATCTCCTCTTTAACTTTATTTTTATATTCAGAAGTTTCTTAAGTATGAAGTCATGAAGAGTTACCCTTGGAATATGTGTTCATACTCCCTGTGATCCAAAATCTTCTCCAAATCCCTGATTTTGAATGTTTCTTGTCTTGTTCAGACTCTTCCTCCTCATCTTGATAATGAAATTTTTAGAAGTAAAACTGTCACTTATATCTGCAAGCTCAAGGGAAAAGACAGGAGGAGGAGATAAAAGGAAAAGAAAAAGAAAAGGAAAGGATTATCTAATAAGTTTCCACCACATATCTTCCTAAGAGGCAAGCTAGGGACTGGATTTACCCTCCAACATGACAAAAACACTAAAAAAGGGACAAAGGGACAAAGGGACTAAGATATGAAATCATTGTTTTTAAGACATAGGACATCAGTCAGTGAAAAATAGTGATTCCTGAGAGATGAAGGGGGCGGGAGATGAGGTGAGCCTTTACAACTTGGGAGAGTTTCCAGTTTGTGGTGCAATGAAGGAGAATGCAATCAGAACCCAGAGGGTTTCCTTTGTTGAAGTGACAGAGATGAGATCAGAAAGACCAAGGTGGCTAGAGTTCAGAGAACAGAATACCAAAAAGCAGAGAGCTGCACTTAAGGAGAATTCTGGAGAATTTTGAAAGATTGCTATCAAGTATTCAGCAGAAAACTGATCACTTAATACATATAAGGAAATTATCCAATACTGGGGAAAAAACCACCTGAAAAGATTAGAGGAAACAAGTGTCAGAAGATCAAACAGGTCTGGGGATCATGCCTATTCCCACCTGTTCCCACCATCCAGCACAGAAAAACTCATAATGCATGAGGTATGGGGTATTGAAAAGGGCCTTGCCTCAGTAGTCTGGAATAATTAGCTTTATGCAAAACACTGCTGTGGCCCTGCCTAACAAATCTTAAAAGCAAGACTCAAAAAAGATTTAACTGCTACCAAATAATTACATCACATAATAAACCTCAAGACGATGTATAATACAAAAATATCTAGCACCAAAAGGTAAAAAATTTACCAAAATTTCACCAAAATGTAAAATTCAAAAGGTAAAGTTCATAATGGCTGGCATTCAAAAATAAATAAGTAAATAAATAAGCAGGCATGTGAGAAAACAGAAAAATGTGACCCATCGTAAGGAAAATAAATAAATAAATAAATAAATAAATAAATAAATAAATCCAAACTGATCCACAACTTACATAGAGGTTATATTTAGCAGACAAACTCATTTAAAAAGTTACTACAACTGTGTTCCGTATATGCAAAAAACTAGAAGAATGGTCATGTTAGGTAGATAAATGAGACATATTTAATAAGGTGCAAATCATGTCTAATAATAAAAACCATAATATTCAAAATGAAAAATTCTCTGGATGGAATTAACTAGTAAAGATTAGTGAACTTGAAGAACACATAACAACAGCAAATATTCTAAATGAAATAAAAATAAAATACATTTTAAAAACAAATAGAGCATATGAGTGCTTTTTTTAATGCCATTTCCTCTTCTGGGAATATTCTTCCTCCATCCCAACCATCCATCAATCCTTCCACCAGTTAATTCTGAATCTGCCCTCTAGTCTCTGTTCAATTGTCACTTCCTCCATCACTGGCCTTCCAGGGTAGGTCAAACCCTCTTTAAATCTATTCACAGAACCATATACTTCACAACACTTCTGACAATGTCAGCCTCACAAATGTTTGGTTCTGTGATTAATGTCTGTCTTTAATAACAAGACAGTAAGCTCCATGAGGGCAGAGAAAACATGGTTATTTTTGTTTACCATGGTATCACCAGCATCGGAAACTGTGCCAGTCTTATAGTGCCCCTATACCCTGAATCCTGCCTTTATCTGTTACCCATGGGATTCTGATCTTTTAATTGTACATTCTCTCCCATATTTGCAAACATTCTCCTTTTCTACTGGCTGCATCCTACCCAACATTCTTTCTTACGAAATAAACCTTGATTTTTATTATAGGGGACAATATTCTCAGCCATAAACTTACATTTCCCAGACACCTTGCAGACAGTGGTGGCCATATGTGACATTTCTGTCCAATGGATATAAGTGGAAATTGTTGGGTAAGATTTTTTGGAAAGCTCCATATAAAGGAGACTAATTCTACTGACAAGGTATTTTGTCCTCTCCTCTTCCTTATCCTATCTGGAACACAGAAATGACGGATGGAGTTGTAGAAGGCATCCTACAACCATGAGGCACCTGAAAGATGGGAACCACATGCTAAAGATCATGAAACCATGTGTGAGAGGCCTGAGACATTGATGAAATCATGGAGGCCCTGGACTTCAATTCACTGGTTTTTAGATAAGATAAAATATCCCCTAATCATTTTAAACAATTCATTTTCAGATTTGTTACTTATATATCCAAATGCAATTCCAAATGCCCATCACAAAACATGAAAAATTTCTGTCTCTCTCATTCTCTCTCACACACACGGTCTTTAACAGACTATTTTATTCACACATGATTCCCTCTATGACTTATAATGACTATGATTTATGACTTATGATCTCTCTACACTGTCCCAATTCCCCAAACTATCCCACGAGCATACAAACTATCTCTATTACTCTCATTTTTGTATGTACAGTCCTATCCTGTACTATCACATACACAATGTCTATACAGTACCATGACTCTCACTGTCAAATACAACTAGTTCTAATCATCCCCCCACTGTCACACATACCAACATCATTCACAATCACACCTACAATCACTCAATCCCTACACTAACAGTTTCTAACCACACCCACTATCATACATAGTCCATATCCCCACTATAAAACCTTCATCATCTACCAAATTTTTCCCACATGCTCATGCCATCTCCCTATCATACACACTCACAACCAATACCCATGTCACCTCTACTGTCACACACATACTCTTCCTGTTCCTCACTGACATATGAAACTCTGCATTTTCCCATCATATACTTTATTCAACAACCCCAGACACTCATGATGTCCACATTCCAAATTATCATAAAGCTTTTCCATTTCCCCTTATCACTCATACTCACTGCACCTATCTGCTCCCAAAAGTAGATACACTTCTCATTTTCCCCAGCATCACACACACAAACACTAACCCTATCACTTCCACTATGTATCTGTCTTCTACCAACACATAAACTTTCCCCATTCCACCCACTGTCTTTATAAATCCTCCTATTACTACTTGAAATACCCCATCAACATTTTTAAACACAATAACGCCACTCTCTCATTGTGTCCTTTCCCACTATTCTCTCTCCCTCCTCACATTCTCACACAAGCACACACACACACATACACACACACACACGCACACACAATTCTCATCTTCCACAGTATGACACACAACACTGTGACCATAACTACCCATTATCACATACATTCTGATCTTGTCCTGTCACTATTATTCACATTGCTCCCCTTTCATTTTCAAAGTGACTTCATACTATTCTCCCCCATTATTCACACTGTCCCCAATGCCATGACTATCACACATACCTTGCTCACATCACTCCCACTATCCCACTGTCATTCAATACTCTCCCTATCTCTGCATCAAACACATGGCCCAGATCATCTACAATTTTACACATTGTGCCCATCCCTGAAAACTCCTCATTTTCTCTTTTCTCCCTTCCATTGTCCCCAACATGTGGATATTACATGAACTCAGATAATATAGAGAAATTTCTAACCTGAAGCCTCATTTCAGAACTCTAGTAAGTAGAGGCACATATCATGCTCAAAAGGTACAATATTTAGTGTTCCTACTTGGCAAATAGTTGTGAATGGATTCTTTTTGGTACATTTGCCTTTAAGCAGAATTTATTCATATTTTGTTACAGCATTTAGATGAGGTTTTTTTAAATACTTCGCTGATGTATCTTTAATTATGATCTATGCAATTAAGCTATCTGCACTGTACTTAAGTCTTCCTAAAATATCCTAATAGCTTTTTTTGTTATAGCAAAATTGTGATATTTTTGGTCCTGAAGAGACAGACAGCTTCAAGCAAATGGCAATACTGAATTTATCACTGAGCTGTGTTAGAGGGAACACTTAATCTTTACTTCTCATGTTTCCATGTGGAAGAACTTCAAGTAGACTAGCACTCCTTCTTTTCTGCCCAAGTGAGGAAGAATGAGTTGTAAGATTAGTATGTTTGAGAGAAATATCTGAATGTACTTGGCTCAGGCCCTTGCTTTCTGCTTTTCTCCCAGGAGTCTGAATGCCTATAGAAAACATGCATTCTGATCAGCTCCTTGCCATGCAATAAGGGGCCTACTTTTGGCCTGGAGTCTCTGTTTTTCAGCATTGCTTGTAATTGCCTAGGTAAGTCTGCCTAATTCTGGAGTCCAGCATTAGAGAGTCCACACTAAAACCATCTTCTCCAACCATCTTTATTAGTAATGATGATACTTCGGTCTCCATCTATCTGATTCTTAAATTTATATTTCAATTGGTTCTGAACCTAGGCAGGGAAGACAAGTGTTTTTTATTGGTCCTTTATAATTCCCACACAATGTGGACCATTGAAATCATGGAAATTCTCTTTACTGGCTTTATCCAGGTTTTAACACAGAGGAGTTTCCAAGTGAAGTTTGTTTTTGATTAGCACTTAGACAAACACTTGGCAGCAATTAAGATTAGGTCTAAGCAAGGAAACTGTATGTCCACCACCTGGAGGCTCCCAATTCCTCTGGATTAGGGAGTCCAGAATGTGAAGTAGTTACCATTGTACAGTAGGTGCTACCTAATTAATCAGGATGGTGGGGAACAGGCACCAACTGGACTTATCTTCCTTGGCCATACTGTTAAGTCCTAGGAGGGTGAAGCCAAGAGCTCTGTCATGGGATGGGACAGCAAATCTTTATATGGAATATCGGGATTTAGATATTTATCCAGATGTATGGAAGCCTTATTAAAGAAAGATCAATGTGAACCATTTCTTAAGGCGTAAAAAGCCTTTTATTTTTTTTAAATGTTTATTTAGTTTTGAGAGAGGAGGAGCTAGCAAGACAAGGGCAGAAAGAGAGGGAGACAGAGAATACCAAGCAGGCTCTGTGCTGACAGCGCAAAGCCCAACACAGGGCTCAAACCCATGAACTATAAGATCATGACCTCAGCCTACATCAAGAGTCAGATGCTCAACCAACTGAGCCACCCATGTGCCCCGGGGTTAAAAATCTTTTAATAAAAAACTGGAATTTAGTTTGATAGGATACTCATGTTAACAGGTTCTCCGAAAATTTAGATCTAACAGTCATTTCAATTCTTTCTTTTTTGCTCGTTAGCTTTGCGCTAGCTTTTGAGCCCTTGCATACAAACTTAAATATTGTGCTTGTCTGCTCTCAGTTAAAGAACAGCATTTCAGAGTACAATTTGTGTCCAAGGTGACTAGGCCCAAATATTGGAATTTTCAGTTCTACACTGGGACAATCAGTGTTGTAAAGAAATGCCAACTGTTGTCTGGAAATACAATGGTGTGAGGTTTAAAATTCACATGTGATATCTTTTGTATAGAACACTTTTCATACTTACATACAGTTGGTGTTCTAGTGGTACTGACCTAAATACGCCTTTTTCAATCTACATCAGGGCTTACAAAGTTATCATTCATAAAAACAAACATATAAACAAAATCATATCTCAGCAGTCAAAGGGAAATAAAACTATTAGACAAGATATGTGAAGACCTGACTAAAGGGTAATAAAAACCACCTAAAGAAAGTCAAGTACGGCACACACATATCAAAAACTTTCTGAAAGCTCAAAGTTTTAAAACGTTTTAAATAAATAATAAAATGAAAAATGATGGGTCACTAATGAGCTCTGAATTACTGGACTAGAAAATGAAATGCATGATTTATACCAAATCACTGAAATAATGATATAATAATAATAATAATAATAATAAAGGAACAGAGTCAATGAGGGACAAGATATTTAGGGACCTACCATGTGAATATGGGTGGGTGGATTGTGGAGTGAGAAAAAAGACTTGGGAAGAGAAGTCATATCAAGAAAATGAGAGAAGAAAATTTCCCTAAGCTAAAGAAAGGGCCCTCTGAATTGCAGACAAGATTGATTTATTTATCCATTCACCCATACATCTATTAATTTATGCTTCCACATATTAATTTAATCAATACATTTAACAAGGATCTATTATTTATATGTCTGGCACTGTTCTAGGCATTTTAGATATATCAGTGAACAAAACAGACAAAAATCCCTACCTTCATGGAGCTTATATTCTAAGAAACACTTAGGCATACCCTGATCAAATTCCTGAACTAAATAAAGAATAAAGAAAGCATTTTACAAACTAACAGATAGAAAGAAAAAATTACTTACAATAGAAAAAGTAAATTAGATGGACCATAGGATTTTCATCAGTAACACCAAACTTCATGATATAATTCATTTTCCCAGAAATGGCTTTATTAAATTCTCAGAGAAGCTGAAGTCAGTTTTTGACCCAAAACCTGTTTTCCTGGAAGACTTTAACAGTGCAATATTATCTTTTCTTCATGCAACTAGATTTGTGCTTGCTTTTCAATTTCTAAAAACTGAACAATATGTCATTTATAATATCATCTATAACACATATAGGTGATAAAACTACAAGAAAACCAAGAGGGTTATTAATACAACAGCCAGAGTAGTTGCTACCTCTAGGTGGAGGCAGATAGGTGTATGACTGGAGAAAGGCATATGCTGGGGAGGGGGGCACTAAGGTACCACTAATATTCTATTACTTGCCCTGGCTAGGGGATTTATTGGCATTACTTTATATTATTTTAAATGTAAATAGCAATTAATTAATTCAAAAAATAATATGTGCCTATCATGAATCAGGCATTGTTATTATTCAGGTGCTGGGGACACGGAAATAAATAAAATAGATAAAAATCACTGTCCTTATGGAGCTCAGAAATTATAAAAAGAAATAATAAAAATTTCTAGAGCCTGAGAGTCTACCGTGTGTCCAGCACAATAGGATACAAAGTCCGCACATCACTATGAAATTTCAGAATATCGATGATAAAGTGGAAAGCCTAAAAGCTTCTAGGAACCAGGAAAGGAAATAGTCCAGAAGATCGGAGCAGAACATAAAGCTCTAAAAAGGGGATTTCCAGAAAAGCATTTTTTAGATAAGCTAACTTACTTGAGCATGTTGAAAAAAAAAAAAAACCCAGACATGATACATATGATGGAAAAGATAGGAATATATTAAAATATAGAAGTGAAAAGCAGTTATTATCTCTAGAAATGACGAAAAAGTGTACAAGAGAAATGTAATCACAATTAACTACTTGTCTCTTTAGTGTACAGTGTTTGCACAATCACAATGTAAACATTATCATTAACCAAAATACATGCTATAACTATATTAGAAGGATGAAGAAGAGAAGTGGAAGAGAAAGAGTGAGAGTTTAATCTTCATCTATCATAATGGGAAATCAACAGCTAATATCTGAAATAACTCAAGAAACACTATATAGCATATTTTGTTTTACTGCACTTTGCTTTATTGAGTTTCACAGAGAGTTGCATTTTTTACAAGCTGAAGAATTGTGGCAACTCTGCATCGAGCAATTCTGTTGGCACCATTTTTCCAACAGCATTTGCTGTGTGTCTCTGTGTTACATTTTGGTAATTCTCACAGTATTTCAAACTTTATTATTATTATATTTATTGTGGTGATCTGTGATTACAACTCACTCAAAGCTCAGATGATGGTCCCCATTTTTAGCAATAAAGTATTTTTCAATTAAGGTCTGTACATTGTTTTTGTAGACATGTTATTGTACACTTAATGGACTACAGTATAGTGTAAACATAACTTTTACATGCATTGGGAAAACAAAAAAAATTCATTTGACTCACTTTATTGCAATATTCACTGTGTCGCAGTTGTCTGGAACTGAACCCTCAGTATCTCCAAGCCATGCCGGTATAAGCCATATTGTTTAGCATTATTGAGATTAAAAAAAAGCAAAATAAATAGCTAATATATTTCAAAACTGGCTACTTCAGGTATTTGAGCCTGGTTGGTGGGAAAAGGTGAAGCTGAACACTATAATTTTTTGTTACTATTTGGTTTTTAGACCATATATAGGTCTTACTATAATATGGAATATATACCTTCTATACTAAAAATAATAAAATAAATACATTTTAGTTATAAAGGGAGGTATTTAATTGTAAAGGAAGGGGATGTAATGAGAACTTGGATTTACTGAAATTAATATGGCCAGTAGAACAGACAAAAGAGGTGGGGAACATATAAATGTAGAAACTGAGGAACCCTCCAATGTTTGCTCTTTTGCAGGGGGGTGTTCCAAATCGCTCTTACATTGTAGCAATTAATGGGGTGTTTTACACTTTGGAAGTGACTGCCAGAGAACCTGGTAGCCCCAGTTTTACAGGTAGAGTAGGGCTGGGAATTATGAATCCAAATTAGTCAGGGACAGGGAAGACTGGAAACTGAAGAGAGCAAAGGGGATATTTATTCTGGGGGAAAAAAAAAACTCAGACCACCACAAGAGGGCACACTAGAATGCAATAGTTTCTCTGGTTCCCCTCCTACCTTTCCCACATCTTTTTCAGCTAGGATTACACTCCCTTAAAATGCCTGTTTCTGGGATTCTGCACTACTCCCCCACCCTCCTTCTCCTTTTTTCCCCTCACTCCACAAACTTCCCTGAAGCAATCTCATTCATACCTTAAAACTACCACCTCTATGCTTGATGACCTCCAAGTCTATCTGTAATCTCACTTGCCACACAGCAGTAGAATAAATTTCTGACTGCCTACTGGATAATTCCTCATGGACACATTGAAGGTGCTCGAGACTTTGTGTGTTCAAAATTAAGCTCATCATCCCACCTCCTGCCCCCCAAATCTGCTCCTCATTCTAAGTTCTCCAGCTCATGGAATGGCTTTTACATCTCAACTACCTAAGGTAGAAAGAAAATTTAGGATCATCCTAGATTCCTTCTTCTCCACTGGCCCCTCTATATCCTGAGTTCTTAATTTCTCATATGTATACACATTGCCTTAATTCAGGCTTCAACACCTCTCCTCTTCTGTAATAGCCTCTGATTTAGTCTCCCTGTACCCAGTTCTGTCTTTTCCAGTCTATCCATTACATTCTCATCCACTGGATATTTCTTTTTTGTTTGTTTATAATTTTTTCAACACTTATTTATTTTTTGAGAGACAGAGAAAGACAGAGTGTGAACAGGAGAGGGGAGAGAAAGAAGTCACAGGTTCCAATGCAGGCTCTAGGCTCTGAGCTGTCAACACAGAGCCAACGCGGGGCCCGAACTCATGAACCATGAAATCATGACCTGAGCCGAAGTCGGACGCTTAACCAACTGAGCCACCCAGGCGCCCCTCCACTGGATATTTCTAAAATGCAAATCTGATCCTGTTAATCCCTTGATTAAAATCTCCAAATACCTCTCCACTGTTCTTAGTATAGCATTCAAGGATCTCCCTGATCTAACCATGAGCTCCTTTTCATTACATCCTCTCTCACTTTCTATGTTCCAACTATACTTAGCTTCTTAAACATACCATAAACATGCTGTAAACAACAGAGTTGTTTCATATAATGTTTCTTTGCTCCTACCATCATTGCTTGGAATGACTGACTCTCTTCTATTCCTCAACCCCAGCAGGTAAAATGGACAACATGAACACACCTTTCAATATTTAACTTAAGCATTAATTTCTTTCTGGAGCATTCTCCCTCACTGGAATTAACTATTTCCTCCTTTGTGTCTCTAACACATTCTATTTTTTTTTTTTTTTATCAAACGTGTAATATAATTTGTTTACATGTCTCTTCTACTAATATCAGCTCCTTTGGGACCAGAAGCATGTCTTATTCATATCTCTATTCAAAATATCTATTACAGTGCCTCGTATAGAGAAGATGCTTAACAAATAAATGTTTCTGATGACTAAGAGTCATCATGAGGATGTAATGTATGAGGCTAGTCTGACGTCATTCTCACATCTATGGCAGACATTAGTAATCAACCACAGTATTGTCCCCCTGCACCTCAGAATCATTCTCAAGACAGCATACTATGAAAACCTACTTCAATCTGCTGGAATTGGCACAGATATAAAATTTATTTCTCTTCCTGGAGTGTAAGCTGCCACAATGGCATGCCTCAATAATAATCAGACTTGATCTAAGAGAATTAACATGGGATTAGGTATAGTATCTTCTAAACAACCTTCGCAACAGTATAACTATAGCAATGGCACAAATAACAAAGGAATGTTGTAGCAAAAATTGGTATTGGGAGGTAAATTCTGTCCATGTGTATCCAGCAATGTCCACTGAAGAGACATTGTGTCATAAGAGGAGACAAAAACCCCACATATTGGTATTCTGATTAATACTTCAGTTTTATCAACTCATTCAGCAAATATTCATCTCTATGGATCAGAAACCTAATAAGCAAAGTGCTACATCTGCGAAACCAGGTAACAGGCCTATCACACTTGGGAGAAACAATGGATCAATTTATCGTCTTCATTCCTTCTGCATCCAGACCCTCCAGGAAAGTATAGAAGAGACTAAAAACCTCTTTCTCAAATGAAAAACAATCTATCAGGGGCACTTTTCCAAGTACCAAAATCCATAATATATAAATACAATGATTATTTGTATGGAGCACATGGGGTATACTGCATAAGATTGTTCATGACCAGAAATAACTTGCCTGGAAGTTCCAGGCAAACTGGGCTGCCTGCGCAGTGAATTCGTTTCTTATTCCCACAACAAATTACCACAAACTTAGTGGCTTAAAGCAGTATGAACTTACTTTATTACAGTTCTTGAAGTCAGAAGTCTAAAATGGGTTCACAAAGCTAGATTCCTTCTGGTAGCTCTAAAGAAGAATCTATTTCCTTGCTTTTCCTAATTTCTAGCAAGTGTCTACATTTCTTGGTTCATGGCCCCTTTCTTCATCATCAAAGCCAGCAACTTAGCATCTTCCTTCCTCTCTGACCTCTGCTTCTGTCCTCATCACATCTTCTCTCTAGAACCCTGACCCTCTTGCCTCTTTCTTATAAGGATCCTTGTGATTGCATTGGGCCACCCTAACAATCCAGAATAATCTCTGCATCACAAAATCCTTCACTTAATCTATCTGTAAAGTCCCTTTTACCATTTCAGGTACACATCAGATACATCATGTTCATATTCAGGCTCTGGGGATTAAGAGGCAGACATTTTTGGAGGTCCATTATTTAGCATACCAAATGCAGATTGTGCTAATGGTGCATCATATGATTCTGCAGAATATCATTCACATTACACACATCAATAGATACTTGTATTGATTATGACGTTTTTTTCTAACAGGTAGTAATAAAGTGTTTTTAAAAAGTGGTACCATCTTCCAATTTACACAAAGGTACCACATGAGTTAGCAGAAGCCCCATGGTCCAAAGTGATTAATATTTCAACACAGCTGTAAAGCACTGGGGTGAGGGAGGTCTGTATTGTAGAGGGTTGAAGCCCTGGCAGAACTAACAAAAATAATAGCAAACATTCACTAAGTGTGTGCTATGTGGCAGACAATGTACTAGACACTTTATATCTCTTATAATCCTTTGAATCTTTACAACTTCATGTGGTATTAATATCCTGACCTAAAAAATAAACAACCTGAGACTCAGAGAGATTATTAATGTAACCTGGGCCACACAGCTGAAAGTGGTCAAGTTGGGAATTAAACCTAGGTATATCTGGTTCTAGAACCTGGATACTTTCTGCTGTACCATGCTGCCTCCTCAGAGTGAGAGGATATAAAAATCAATTTGCTATCATTTTTTATACCTTGAGTTTCTGGAAGTCACACCAATCTTTGAATGCTAGGACAATGACTATTCCTGTGGCAATTTCAAGTAGCAGTTCTTCTGAATACTGGGTGATAGACAAGCAACCTGTATCTATACCCATCCAAGGAGAAAATCATAGCATATACCCTAGTCTCTACTTCTTGTGGACTAGAGTCTGTTTATTTTGGCTTGTCTAGTTACAATAACTAAAATTATCTGGCTCTGTTTCTAAGGCTGTCAGCACATCTGTCTGTCTTCCATTCCTACTCAGTCATTTTTAGAATTAGACCGCTCTTCCTTACTTCCTGATGATGAACTGTCCTAGCCAACCCCAGACTCTGTGTTCTCTATACTACACCAAATTGCCTAAGCCATAAGAAATGGTTAGGATGGGCATCTGAGAGCATAATTTTGTTATTAATAAAATCTTCCAAGATTAGCGGTAATCCCTATTCAAAGGGAGTTACAGGATAAACTCTTTATAATCTTTACTCCGTTTTATGGAGCCCAATGTGGAGTTTCTGGGAGTATCTATCAGATTCCAAAACTGACTAGAGGCTTCCAAAACTCATTGCACTGAAGAGTTAATTCCAATTTCTGGAATGAATTCCTTAATGATGAATAAAGGCTAACACATCTCTGGAGATTTACACATTGCCATTATTATTATAAACCTAGAACAATTAAATTATCTAGGATTCAAATCCTGGTTCCTCCAGTGATAGCTATGTGACCTTGGGAAAATTCTTCCATCTCATTTCTTCAGTTTCTTCACATGTAAAACAAGGATGAGAGTCCCTACGTTACATGACAGTTGCAAGAGTTAAATGACGAAACAAACTACATAAAGTTCTTATACTGCTTGGAACATGGTAGGTGTATAATTATATGGAATAAGCGTAAAGTATTTTAGTCAACTTTTATTATGAATCTTTTCTTTATTTTTAGCATGATCTGATTTTCTCACAAAGACCTTCCCACATCATTACATTACTAAGAAGCCTGTACTGTCTAACGCTGAGTAAGATTACAGTTCAAACTGAAGGCCTTTCTACATTCACTGCACCTGAAAGATTCTTATTCACTATAGACCCACTGATGTCAAATAAGATTAAATCATACTGAAAGCATACTCACATTTTTAATGTACACAGAAGATCTTGCCTTTATCAATCATTTGACAATAGCTAAGACTTACCCTCTAATTGAAGACTTATTCATTACGATATAGTTTCTCTTTACTATGAATTTACAGTGATAAACAAAGGTCTCCTTCCACCTCCATTACAAATTTTCTGATGTTCAATAAGCACTGATATCACCAAAATCCCTTTCCTACATTCATTACATACCATAAGGTTTCTTTGCACTGTCCATTCTTTTATGCTTTGTAAGGTCTGACCTTGATCTCCAAGCCTTCCCACAGGCATTGCAAGCATAAAGTTCTTCTCCCCTATGAACTCTCCTAGGTTTAAAAAAGTCTGAGCTTGTCCTAAAGTCTTTCCTATAGTCATTACATTCACAGGGTTTCTCTCCACTATGCACTTTCATATAATTGAAAACACCTTATTACCCACTGCCATTTCTCTCACATTGGGAAAGTCTTCCTACCCTACGAAATCTCTGGTGTTGAAAGAGAATTAAATCATGCCTGAAGGTCGTCTCCTCATGTTTTCATAGCCATATGAATAAATTCTCAGGTGTGAATCCTCAGATGTCAAATAAGCCTGACATCATGACAAAAAATGTCTATACTCATTACCTTCACAGAGTTTCTCTCTACTATGGGCACTCTGAGGCATTGACCTTGAACACTGACAAAAAGGCTTTTTAGACATTAATCATACCCGTAGGGCTTCTCCCCATTGGAAAGTTTCCAGTGTCTCACAAATTCTAAAACCTTTGCAGTTGTGGTCCTACAAACCATACCTCTACGATCTTTCTCCTAGGGGTTTTCCTCATATAGAAACACCTAGCTCAGTCTTTCCTCAGTCAATGCACTCAAAGTCTTTCTCTTCAGTAGGATTACTTTTATAAGTGGCAGTACTGTACCCGCAACATATTTCCCCAGAAAAAAAATGAATATGTTCGGTTCTTGCCTGCCAAACTTTCTTGCAGCCTATGTCATCACATGCCAAATCTCCACAGACGAGACTGATGAACTGGCCTTGGATTCTGGATCTATAACATTCTTTAGGATTTCTTTCTTTCTTTCTTTCTTTCTTTCTTTCTTTCTTTCTTTCTTCTTTCTTTCTTTCTTTCTTTCTTTCTCTTTTTTTGCTGTTTGATTTAAAATTTTTATGAATATAATTTATTGTCAAATTGGCTTACATACAACACCCAGTGCTCATCCCAACAAGTACCCTCCTCAATTCCCATTACCCATTTTCCCCTCTCCCCCACCCCCATCCCCCCTCAGTTTGTTGTCTGTATTTAAGAGTCTCTTGTGGTTTGCCTTCCTCCCTCTCTGTAACTGTTTTTTTCCCCTTCCCTTCCCCCGTGGTCTTCTGTTAAGTTTCTCAAGATCCACATATGAGTGAAAACATATAATATCTGTCCTCTGACATTTCACTCAGCATAATATCTTCCAGTTCCATCCAAGAATTTCAACTTTTTCTGAAATTTCCCTCTTTGAACTAGATACTATTCTTCATCAAAATCTCATCAACTAAATGATAGATAGGCTCATATACAGAAATAAGCAAAGAACATGAGTGAACCATTCACAAAAAAATGCAAAAAGATAATAAATACATGAAATAGCCCACCTAGAAAAAAAGGGACACTTTTCTGCCCCTACAGTTACAACAATAATGATAATAATTACTGCAACTATCTACCAAGTACATACCAACTACATACACTTCACCAAAATATATTACCTATATTTCACGTGGAAACCTTGAGACAGAGGTAAGTATTATTATTCAAACTGTATACATGAAGAAACTGATGTCAAAGAGGAGAACTGACTTACCCAATATTTTAGAGTTACTAAGTAGGGGAACTGAGTGTCAATTCAAGTGTGTCTGACTCCAAAGCTCCTGTGTTTTCCGCCATGTCAAGGTGTCTTGTGGGCATTCAACCAACCAAAATTCCAAAACTACCCTAACACTATCTAACAAAACTATAAGTTCTCAAGCTCGTACCTGTCTCATTCTCCCTTCTTTGCTCACCTAAGAGAATTTCTTCCTGGATCCCTTTGTCCTTAGCTCTTTCCAAATTCAGCTGGGAATGCATTTTGATCAACTGTGGAAAATCCCACAGTTGAAAAGGAAATAAAACTTTGTGGTTAAAGCTGGGGTACTGACTGTCCTTAAATTCAGTTCTGAAAGGCACAGGGTAGGTGGTAGAAGAGGGTCTCTTATATATTAGGATGTCTCAGAAATAGGCATGGATCTCTGAAAAAGACATAGAAATGCAGTGTTCCCCAGGAGCAAGAGAGAGGGTGCTGATCTTGAGGGATTAAAAAACGAGTAAGAAAAACACACTGAGACATTTACTCTCCTCCTAGAAGAAAAATGTCCCATATTCCAGGAACAAAACAATGGAATCCAAAGGATGCAGTACATTGAATGAGTCAAGCACACAGGCTTCAGGGTTGAACAAAGCTGGGCTCATATTCCAATATTACTACTTACTTGCTATGTGACCTTAGGCAAGTATCTTTACTTTTCTGAGTACTGGATGTTTCCTCTACAAAATAAAGAAAAGAAAACCCACAAGCTAACGAGAAGTTCTGAGCCTAAACCTAATCTCAAAGAAAATGTAGGAAAAAGTTGTAGGAAATTTTCCTAATTCTGGTAATTGCCCATGAGGTAGTTTGGACAAACCCTCAAGCTGAAAACAAAACAAAACAAAATCTTAATGAAAAACCAACATCTACTTAAAAACAATAAAAATACAGGGCAATAAAAATATGGAAACATCAGGACAACAGCAGAGGGAAAGGGGAATCTAGAGAAATAGATATGCAGGGAGGCAATTTCTGTCCTGAAGGCATTTTTCCATTCCAAAAAAAAAATTTAACTTTCATTTTAGTTGTTTCAAAGACAAAGGAGACAGATTAAAGTCCAGAACTACACAGAGAAGAAAACTAACAGGAGACTCTTCCTACAATAAGCGGGATCCTCAAAAGGCCTACGTTCCTAAGGGGTGGATGAATGGAAGCATGTCATTTTGAAGCTTAGACTAAATTACATGACTTGCCCTGGGGATCCTTGAGCCTTGAATTCGATAAAGAAGCCAAACAGCAGGATGAGCTGATGATAGAAAAAACTTAAACACTGGGGTTAGCAAACACAAACTATAAGATACCTATTTTCCTACAAAGAAGTAAATAACAAACTTGAAAATATTTCCAAACATCAGGAAACTATAACAAGTGGTATATCACAATTAAAACTAATCAAACTTTTTGAAGAAAAACACAGTGCGTCAAATGAAAAACCCAAGGAATAGCTTTACTCAACAGATTAAGAAAATAATTTGTGAAAATTATTACAGTACAAAATGAGAAAAAGGTACAGAAAAGAGTATTAAAGACTCAAACTGCTCTCATTCACTAAATAGGTGTCAGGGACTTGTGAAAGTGATCACACTGAATCTTAATTACTTTATAAGGCACAAAACATACAATTTCATTGATAACAAATAAATTTTTTTCAGCCCTTTCTCTACTCTCACAAGCAAAATTAGGCTCCAGATCTGCTTTTGACCTAAAATTAGTTAATGGAATTCCAGAGCCTAACTTTACAAATACAAATCTTTGCAATCACCAAAAGGAAACTCAAAGAGACATGAAGCCTCTGTACTCTCTTTCCTGGAGGTGTGGAGGGGTGGAAACCATCTTGCTTCACACTTATTTCAAATAATCTAAATTTAAAAGAGGTTAAATTGAGAATTTTAACAAGAATGTTAATCTAGCTCTCTTTTACAATATGGAGACTTTTGAATAATCATAACTGCTACCAACTAGTTATATTCTCTGTTAATACAAATATTCCGTGGAAGTACTATTTAAAGACATTTTGTAGGACTCCCACAACTTTAGAAATGAATGCTTTGTTCAATGAAAATAACCCACAAAAGAAATGTGTAATTTTAACTAGGTATCTTACTTGTTAACTCATTGACCAGGTGTAGTAGACAGAATAGCAGCCTTTCCAACATGTTCTGACCCTATGAATATTCTACCTTATATGGCAAATGGGACTTTGCATTAAGTGATCAAGGATCTTAAGAGGAAAAGTTATCCTAGATTATTCTGGTGGGTTCAACGTAAGTATAAGAGTCTTTACAAGAAGCACGAGGATCAAAGTCAGAGAAAGAGACAGAATAGTGGAAGTAGAAAGTCAAAGTCAGAGAAGTTGAAGATGCTATACTGTTGGATCTGAAGAGAGAGAAAAGGACCATGAAGAAAGGAACTCAGGTGGCCTCTAGAAGCTGAAAAAAGCAAGGAAATATATTCTCCCTGAGAGCCACTTGAGGGAGCTCAACCTTGCCAACAACCTTGATTTTAGGTCTACTGACCTCCAGAACTGTTAAGATAGTAAATTTGTTTACTATTTATGTTTGTCGCAATTTATGACAGCAGCAATAAGAAGCTAATATTACCTGGTGATAAAGTTGTAATCGCAATCTCTATATTTGGAAACAGATTAATACTGCTAAGATCATTCTGACAAATTAGAAAGGATCAATGGCACTTTCTTCTTCCCCCACAGACATGGATAAACAAATATAAACCCCCAACTCTGCAGGACTCACTATATAAGAAATAATTTGAAAGAATATATTTCTTTTAAATTAACAGTGTCATGACTTCTGTTTCACCAGTGAGAAAAATGAAACTCTGAGAAGTAACTTACCTAAGAATAATGTGCAAAGACCTAGGATTCAAGTCCCTCTCAATGTCAACAAAATCCAATATTTTTCCACTACATCTTGCTGTCCCTCAAACTCCTTGGAGTGTGATGGAGAGGGCAACGCATTCAAATGTATTCCTCAAATGATCCACAGTGACACAAAGACCCCATGTTTGCGAGATTCTCTACCTTCTTTGCTTTAATTCAATGTTCGTAGTAAGCAACAAGCTGTTTTCTTAGTTTGACTTCCCAAGTATCCTAATATTGGAACTGACATGCCCTGGAGAGAGGACCTGAGTGTTCTGGTCACTAGAAAGTATGTATTAGTGTAGGATGGGTGTATTTTTCTTTCTATATCTATTTTAGTCTCAGTACATTAATTTGTATATATTTGTCTATCACCAAGTTTCATTTCAGCATTTCACCAAATCCTGAACTGCAGTTAATTAACTGAAATATCACCACCCTAAAGGCTCTTCTATTAAGTTCTGTTGGAATTTCCAAATAAAGGTAATTTCCTTTCTTTGATAACTTCAACAGTATTTATACATAAAACACCACTATTTAGAGTATGAATCCTCAGAGATGCTTCAGTAAAAACTGTTTCAGAAAAGAAATTCTATTTTATTTTATACAGAATGATATCAATCTTTGGAGGTACAAGGATTGAAAGGGGGAAAATTACAATTATTCACAAATCACATTAACAAGCCAAAACCACTTTGTGATAATCCATTGAGCTGTACACTTATGATTTACATACTTTTAAGTATATTTTATATAAAATTTATATAAAAACTCAACAAAACCTATAAACAACAATTGGACCTGAGAAAGAGGTAAGCACAATGGATCTAAGAACGATACACCAGAATCAAGCACTCCCATACACCAGTCACAATCAATTACAAAATGTAATTTAAAAATATCAGTGAGAGGAACAAAAGCTTATCAGGGACACAGAAATATGTCTAACAAAATATGCATGAGACCCTTATCGAGAAAACTATAAAACTTTCTTTCAAAGACATTAAAAATACCTAGATAAAAGGAGATGAACCACCTTCATTGTTGTAAAGATGCAACCAAATCTACATATCGATATATAGAAAGAAGTTCTTATAAAAATTTCCATGTTTCTTAAAGACCATGTTAAGCTTACCTTAAAAGTCATATGGAGAAGTAAAGAGCAAAAAGTATAGTTTTGAGGAAGAGGAATAAGGAAAAGGGTCTTTCCCTATCACATATTAACATGCATTGCAAAGCTATAGTAATTAACAGTGTAGAACTAGTATAAATATAGACAAATAGACCGATGAAACAGAATGGAAAGCCTAAAAGCACACCCATACATCTATTACAATTTGGTATATGTCAGACACAGCATTGTAAATATGTGGAGAAAGAATAAATTTAAGTAAATAATCCTGAAACCACTGATAAATCATTCAGAAAAAAAATTTAAGTACGTTCTCCTTATCATACAATATACAAAAATAAAATTCCAAGTGGATCATAAAATTGTGAAAACCAAATTATAAGTTTTACAGGGGAATATACTAGAATACCTTTAGGAAATCAAGGTAAGAAAGAATTCCTTAAACAAGGTGAAAACATGGCATATGTAGAAAATGATAATTTCATGGCATACGGAGGAAAGTGGAAGAGACTGCTCTTTCATGAGGGTTAAGTTTATCAATATTACATCTAAATGTAACCATTTGTGAAAATATTCATTCCTACTTGAAGTCTTTTCCTTAGCTCTATTATATCAGAGTGGCCTCTCAACGGCCCATTTCTTCAGGTACTTCCCAAGCTCAAGGCTAGATGGCATACCCAGGCAGCTACTATACATAGTCTAATGACCACTTGCTCTCTGGTCCCCACACTCAGACGATTCTCATCCACTGCCAGATTAATGGCTACTTGCATGCAAAATTAATTTCTTAACCTGGTGCCTTCCAGGAGACCTTCTCCCAGCCTCTAAAATGCATTGGAGGACCCTCTTCCTTCATGTTTCTATTGAAAGTACCACATCCTGGTCTCCCCTCCATCATAGCACTCCCTGTTGCAATGTCTGTGCCTATCTCACCCACTAGATTCAGTAGAAAATACATCTAATTTAACTATGTCCTCAGTCTCCAGCAGAGTCTAGATCACTATATTTTTGCTTACTTAATTGATTAATTAATTAATGGTGTATCTATTTTTTTAAGGCTACTCTATATTTCCCACTAGTGTCCTAGCACTTCTGACATTCTCAGACTGTGTACCTTTCCCCTCTCACTTTCTATGACATCCCCCTTTATTCATGCACACTTCTTGTCTACAAAGGCCCTGGAAAAATATTTTCCTGATAGCCAAGAAGGCAAACAGAAGGCATGAAAAGTAGTGAGCTATGCCCATTTCCCCTGGAAGCGATCGCTTCCTGTTCTCCTTCCCACCTGGAATCCTTCCTTTGTGACCTGTAGAATCTCTCTCCTTGAAAAAGAAGCTTACCTATATCCTTCAGTGATTTTTAGAACACCCCCTTCACCTAGCCATAGATGAGATAGTGCTCTCATAAGTCTGCTGATTCTCCCACACCCCTGGTGTCAACATTCCCAACTGGTAAACCACAGCACACTAGTATTCCAAACTTGTTAGTAACACACTATTTAAGCAGTATCTGTGAGATGGACATCCTCAGGTAGGCTGCCATGTGATACAGAGCAGAGCACAACATGTAAAAGGTAACAAGGCTCGTATAGTGCCCAACTGATGATAATAATAAAAAAAGATGACATGTTTTCTAGAGTATATTTCCCTTGCGAATATGTGAGGGACTGTAGTCAAGGCATTAAACCACTTGACACAAATAGCAGCCAAAGGATGAAAGGATATCAAGTGAAGAGCTACAACAAACATGCCACTGTTTTCAATGACATTATCTTGAAAATTCAAATTCTCAACATGAAGAAAGAAAGCAAAAATAATAACAGTAGTAAAAAGTAAAGAAACAGTGAAATAAAATATAAAATAAGCATCTCCTAATGGTAAATATAATATGTTACTTTTTGTGAAATAACTAAAAAAATACAGTCAGGCCCAAGAAGTACATTAAATACTAATTGTAATTAAAGTTTAGAATTATTTGTTATTCCATTATTTATTTCAAAATAAAAAAATCAATAATACATACGTATAATATTTCACATCTTCACATAGAACATTTTGTCAGTTTTCTGAAAGTTGATAAACTTATAATTTTTAATCACTACAAGCACTTCTACCAAACCATGAAACTCTGGGAAGGAAATAAACAAGCCAGGGCCCTCCCTAAGGAAAAGGCTCCCTAACAGATAGACTCTGAGACAAAAAGAACAAGGAGGGAGTTGGCTAAATGGCTAAAGATAGCTGTTCAAGGACCCTCGAAAGACACAGGGTCATCTAAGCCACTAAACCAGTCTTTATATTCTGCCATCCACAGATGCTGGTTATCTCTAATAACTTCCTGGTTTTTATTCTTGACTCTGGAGTGTGAAGAAGAGGCAACTGACTCAGAGTCCCCCTACACAACCCTTGGCTAATTGCTAAGATCAACTGTTTGGACCTCCCAAGAAGGAGGAGCATTGCAGGATAATAATCAAGCCTCCTTCATTCTCAAATGGCCTCAGAGGCTGGGCAAACACACTCAATTCTGGGGCCCAATTCTTGGACCTTAAGATCCTGGGAAAGATAAGACCAAACCAAGGTTCTCCTATGGAAGCCCTCTGATGCAGCTAAGTGTAGCTGTTCCAGGAGAAATGTGAAACAGTAACCAAGTCCCCCATATCCACAGTAAATCACAGGTCCTGGCTACCCTGATCAACTCCAGGCCACAGTTTTCTGGCCTCAAAACTGTGGGGGAGAAAATACCAAAGTATAAATCCACATATATCTCAAAGTCAGAACTGGTGCAATCCTTTTGGAAATCAGTTTTCCATTATCTAATGAAGTTGAAGGGATGCACAAACTATTACCAAGTAATCTGTCTGCCAGATATATATCTTAGAGAAACACATGTACATGTGCAACAGATGTGTGCAAAAATGTTCTTAGCAACACTATTCACAAAAACCAAAAAAAGAAGGCAATCCAAATTTTCATAAACAGTAAAATGTATAAATAGGTATTTATGTGCACACATGTCTATACACACAGGCAAAGCAGGCAAAGAAGTGATTACCATAAAAGTCAAGTCAGGATAAATGGTTACCTCTGGGAGAGAGACAGAATTAAGAATGGAGGCTTCTGGATAACCTGCAATGTTCTATTTTGGTTTTGGAAGGTTCTTTTATCAGTGTTTATATTTATTCACTTTGTTATTTTTTAAATGTTTATTTATTTTTGAGAGAGCACAAGTAAGAGAGGGGCAGAGAGAGAGGGACAGAAGAACCAAAGTGGGGTCTGCATTGACAGGCTGACAGCAGCGAGCTCAGTGTGGGGCTCGAACCCACAAACCATGAGACCATGAACTATGCTGAAGTTGGATGCTCAACTGACTGAGTCACCCAGGTGCCCCTATAATTATTCACTTTAGCATACATTTACAGTTTATGCAACTTTCAGTATTTTTGTTATACTGCACAATTTAAGAAATATTTTTTAACGTTTATTTATTTTTGAGAGACAGAGATAGAACACGAGTGGGAGAGGGGCAGAGAGAGAGAGAGAGAGAGAGAGAAAGAGAGAGAGAATCTGAAGCAGGCTCCAGGCTCTGAGCTGTCAGCACAGAGCCCGACGTGGGGCTCGAACTCACCGACTGTGAGATCACGACCTGAGCCGAAGTCAGACGCTCAACCAACTGAGCCACCCAGGCACCCCAAGAAATATTTTTTTAAAAGGAAGAATTCAGGGCCTTCCTATGGAACTCCTTTAAAGCATATGTTCTCAACCTTTCTGACATGAGGAATATTATATAAAAAGCATCCACCTCTTTCTGTAAAAGCTATGGAATTGGCTATCCATATTCATTTGCAATGGGATTTTTCTTTTTTTTTTTAATTTTTCTTTTCAACGTTTTTATTTATTTTTGGGACAGAGAGAGACAGAGCATGAACGGGGGAGGGGCAGAGAGAGAGGGAGACACAGAATCGGAAACAAGCTCCAGGCTCCGAGCCATCAGCCCAGAGCCTGATGCGGGGCTCGAACTCACGGACCGCGAGATCGTGACCTGGCTGAAGTCGGACGCTTAACCGACCGCGCCACCCAGGCGCCCCTGCAATGGGATTTTTCGAAACACACACCTGGGCAAGCCAGGGTCCTACCAGCAGTATTATTTCCCTTAAAGTTGCTAAGGGCAGTTGTTCAAGTCCCTCCAAGAATAGAAATCAATATGGAGGGATATCTTAGCTCCCCTTACATTCAAGATTTTACTACCAGTCCTTTCCTGGCATCTAACCCTGGTAATTGCCCCCCCCCCCATAAAAAGGCAGAGACAAAGACAAAAATGTAACAAATAAAGCCAGGGCCATCCAAGGGATCTATTGCTAAACTGGTTAAGGGCAACAACTCATGCTAGCCATTGCTGCTCGCATTCCCTAAATCTTCCTCCCTGCTGTGAAAATCTCTGTTCCTTTGATTACCATGACATCTGTCTCTCATCTATACTCACCCCTTCCACAAAATATAGCATCTCCCTTGTCTTCCTCTCAACCCTTAAACTTTTTCTTCCCCAGTATCTTTGATGATCTCATGGCTAACCTGTCCATCACCCCAGCTTCACAGTTCTTTGACCTCTTCTATTCCAACTCACCCACCCACTAAACCTTGTCATCATCCAGAACTACCTTTCCTCTGAAATCTTAAGCTCCAATAACCTACTTTGACCACAATTTCTTGTCTGCCATATCACCTTGTTAACTTCTACTCTGAGCTTTGAAATTTCTATACAACTTCTCCCACACCCAACCATATATTCACACAGCTTCTCTTTCTCTGGATCCACAGAATGAATCTTCCTGAGAATATACTCTTCCCTGATGAGATTAGATCCCATGGTCTATAACCTGAACAAATCTCATCAGTAACCTCAACAACTTACTTATTTAGCCCCTCAGTTATCACCAGCACATTTACAAGTCTAAAATCAAGCCCAATGTTTGCCTTCCTTGCTCCTACTTCTTGGCAGCTGAATATATCTGGGAAAAAAAAAACTAAACTAAACACACTTAATTTCCAACCTAGATAGGTATTCATTAAAGCCATCAATCTTTTTTCATTCAGTAAAGAAGGTTGTAACCTTCTCCTCTTTCCTCTGGCCCTGGTCATCCCCTCTCACACTCCAGAATGCCCTCGCTACCTTATTCACAGAGAATATAGGGACACCAAGAAAGAAACTCCTCCTGTTTCTTGCCTTTCCAAAACTTCAAAAACATCCCCTTCTGATTCTCTGTAACTCCAAAGTCAGAAGTGATGTCCCTTCTCATGTTCATGGCTGGTACTTCACATGTTCTCAACACGTCTTTTCCACATTTTGCTTCTCCAGTTATCCCCTCTCTCTCATATTATTTCTAACCTCTGGTTTTATCAGCTCCTCCCCTGTAGAACATATAAACCTGTTCAAATCTCTCATCCTAAAAATATACATGTACCACCTCTTATTTATTATATTTTTCATAGACAGGATCTTTGACACCAAAGTCTACACTCATTTGATCAACACTTTCACCATTTACATTATTAGTCCTCTGCACATTAGCCTTCACTAACTCTAATCCATACATACTCACTGCCCTCATTTCCCCTAAATCCCTAATCTAACAGAAACCTCTGAATCTACACCTTATATAACCATGTAAAGAAATTTCATGTTTTATATTAAAAAAGGTTTAAGATAGTAGTCTTAAAAGACAAACGCAATACATGTTCATTAGTATACAACAGTGCTTGGCACACAGAAACACATAAAAGGAGATGAGTATCTTCATTACCATTCCACTCCGCCAGAGATAACTGTTAGGGCTACATTCCAACCTCTGGGAGAAACTGAGCAATCATCTCCTCCTCATACCCTTAAATCCCAGGAAGAAGAGGAGGAAGTAGAATTCTCAGATTACTCAAGGATACACAACTGGGATGCAGTGCCAACTAGTGGAGCTTTGAAGAGGAAGACCACAATAAACAAAATTCTCATGTGGCCTGTTAAAAGAAAAAAAAATTATCCTGACACTTGTTAAAATGGTAAGATTATAAGAACTATTTTGAGAAGTGTCAAGACTATTGTAAAAGGGAAGAGAAAATAGACTCTACTTTGAATTAAGTAAGGACACCTGGAAATCTATAGCCAAGGAATAGATTTGGAGGGGGCGGGAGGTCAGTAGACAGAAAATTAAGAGGAGACATAAGGATAGGGGAATTCTTGCTAAACAGACTGAGAATTCTTGCTGAAGGCAAACCAGGATGATCACATATCAAATGTTGGGGGGGGGGAAGTCTCATTAAATTTATTCAGCAGGATACTTTCTAAAACTAGACCAGACAGGCCAAAGACAATGCCCAAGGATGAGATCTAGTTGAAAAGAGGGCTCCGAGGGGCATGACTCACATTTGGTCAAGGAGGGAGTGCTTATTAGCCCTTTTCCACTTTTCAGTTGTCCTTGGGCAATACTTCTTCACTGAAATATACTCTCTTTTAGACCTGTTGTAATGGGACAGCCCCTGGATATATATGCACATATAGCTATGTACATGTGTAGGCACAGATCTATTTTATATACATATATGTCGCCTATATTGTATTATCATATACAAAAAATGTCATGTTACACTGCACCCTACAAATGTGTGTATATGTATATTATGGATTATAATAGATTATAGTATATGTAATACATACACACATGACTTTCCCATACACTACACACACACACAGAGTGCAGAATGCAGTGTAACATGACATTATCTCTCTCCTGGACCACTACACCTCTCCCCCCCTTATCAGTCTCCTACTGTCTCACTCCCACCCATTCACCCAGTGCATCATCAGTACATTACAAAGAGAACTGTGTATCTCATCTGCTTAAGACAATTCCATTGCTTCTTCCTCACAGGCTTCAGAGTGAAATCCTCGTTCTCTGACTTGACTTTTGGGGCGCTCAACATCCTGGCCCTTATCTATGTCTCTAGTTTCATTTTTCTTCCTCTACGTGAAACTTACATTCCAGTTATAACCAACCACACATATGCTTTTCTCTGAATATATCAAGATCTCCCCCACCTCTTTCCAGTTTCCTCTGACTGGAACACCCTTCATAGCGCTTCTACCTTCATACTTCCTCTATTCACCCAGTATCAAGCATTCTTTTCCTTTCCAAAGCATTTTCAGATGCCCCTTCTGTGCTACCCCACAACTTATCACTTGCCCCCACTGTGTACTATGCCCACTACAGTACTTATCATACTCTTTAGACACTGTCTGTTCATTTACTCGTACCCCCACTATAATGAATCTTCATCAAGGACAGGAAACATGTCAGGTTTACCTTTACATCCCCTGTACCCAGCATAAGATCAAATACATGGTAGTGTGGTCTATAAATTTTTACTGAATGAATGCCTACATAAACAAACGAAAGCCATGCTTAGCTAATTATCAATGTAATGCTGGTGGAATCATTCACTTATATTCAAAATAGTAAGGAAAATGGTCACAACAAAAGGCCACATAGAATTACTAAAAAAATAGTAATAATCCCCTGAACACTCACATCTTGGTTTCTAAGTACCAATCCCTATTGAAGGAATACATGGCTCCTTGAAAAATGGCTGATGTCAGGACTGGGGCAGGGAATGAGCCTAAAATATCTTATGTCAGAAAGCAAGGAAGCCAAGATCTAATGAGATCATGTAAAGGATATAGGAAAAGTCTCCTAATTTCTAAAATGACACAGTTTGGGCATCAAAAATAAACCACAATGGGTACCTAAAATACATAAAAATCCATGAATTCCTAATAATATTAAAGAAAACAATGAAATTCTCTAGGGAACGAACACATTACTCTGATAAATGAAAAAAAAAAGCATTTATCCTGACTTTCTTTTTATAGAATACATTTGGGGACCCCCCCCAAAAAAGCTGATAAAGAGGTCTTTTTTCTGAAATAATTCCAGCTAATAAATGCAGAAGGATTGATAAAATTAGACCACTCTTTTTAAACTATTAGTAAAATAATGAATTTAGACAATTATCTTCAATGGCTGCTAAACAGGAGAAAGGTTGGTAGGAGATGCTACAATGGAGTTGGGATGCCTGGGTGGCTGCATCAGATTAGGCATGTGACTTTGGATCAGGTCATGACCTCAGTTTGTGAGTCTGAGCCCTGCTTTGGGCTCCATGCTGACAGCTTGGAGCCTGGAGCCTGCTTCGAATTATGTATCTCTCTCTCTCTGCACTTGCCCGGCTCATGAGTGCGTGTGTGTGCACACGTGCGCTCTCTCTCAAAAATAAATAAACATTTTTAAAAATTAAAAAAAAAATGGAGATCAGGCTGACAACACCTGAAAACACAAATGAACCCCAGAATCAGTTAAAAATTTAAACCAGATATGATGAAATGCAATAGAAAGTGCATATCACTACTTGAAATGATTTTTTCCCTTAAAAAATAAGTCAGTCAGAGAAAGATGGATATCATATGATTTCACTCTTATGTGGAATTTGAGAAACAACAGATGAACATAGGGTAAGGGAAGGAAAAATAAGATAAAAACAGACTCTTAAATACACAGAACAAACTGAGGGTTGATAGGGGTGGGGGGATGGGTTAAATGGGTGCTAGGCATTAAGGAGGGTACTTTTCAGGATGAGCACTGGGTGTCATATGTAAGAGATGAATCACTGGGTTCTATTCCTGAAGCCAAGACTACACTGTATGTTAACTAACATGAGAATAAAAAACTAAAAAAAAAAATTTTTAAAGCAAAACAAAATACAAAATATAATAATAATTGAAAGTGAACCTAATAAATCTTCTAGTTCTAAATGCCAGTGAACAGAAACATGCAGATGGGAAAACAAAATGAATACCACCTGAAGGAAGCAATCATCTAAATCCATTTGTCAACACAATAAATGACTTAGTTTCTCTAACAAACCAATGGTCTTTAAAATGTGGAGGAGGGGTTGGCTATACAAGGTTTTAACAGGAAAACAGACTGAAGACAAAAATATCTTGTGGCCCTTGTTTAGATATAGATTTAACAAAGAAACTATACAAAGACATCTTTAAGAAAATCATAGAAATTTGAATATGAACTGGGTATTACATAGTATGAGAATTACTGTTAATCTTATTAAGTGTAACGGCTTATTGGTTACTAATATAATGCACTTAAGAGTTAGAGATGTATAGTGAGTTATTTACCTGTGTAATGACATAATGTCTGGGAGTGCTTTAAAATACTCCAGTGAAGGGGCGCCTGGGTGGCTCAGTCAGTTAAGTGTCCCACGCTCGGTTTCAGCTCAGGTCATGATCTCACAGTTTTGTGAGTTCGAGTCCTGCGTCGGGCTCCCTGACAATGTGGAGCCTGCTTGGGATTCTCTCTCTCTCTTCCTCTCTCCCTCCTTCTCTCCCCCTCCCCCACTCATGCTGTCTCTCTCTCAAAATAAACTTAAAAAAATTTTTTAAATACCCCAGTGAAAAAGTGGGTGAGGAGAAAAGATCAAACAAAATCAGCAAAATGGTATTAATTGTTGAAGCTGAGAATGGATACATGCTATATCCTACTTTAAATATATTTGAAAATTTCAGTAATAAAGGAAAAAAGAAACCAATATCAGAGGCTCCAACTGGTTCATTCTAAACTGGAAAGTTTGAGCAACAGAAAAAATAATGACTGCAATGGATTGAAAAGTACCAAATATAAAAATATCCACAAGTTCAACAAAACAGGGAAAATGACAACAAAAAATCTCAAAAACTATAAATATACATTAATCTAGGTTGGGTGATGCTTTTGAATACCAGCCATAAGAACTATATTCTGCATTTTATAATTAATAGATCCCTCAGCAGAATTTCTTCCTCTCCCTATCTCTTTATGATTTGAGTTTTACTTTTATTCTTTTGTATTTGATATGATACAGTGATAAGAGCAAGGGATTTCATATTATAGAACTATGCATTTGAATGTGAATGGTCTTTGAAGCTTTATGATTGAACAAGTTTCTTAACCAAGTATGATTCCTTTCCTTTCCTGTAAAATGGAAGAATATGTACATCATTACTCTTTTTCTGGTTTTGATTAAATTAAATAATATGTATATATTGCCTGATAAAAAAAACAGAACCTCAGTAAACACTGCTTGTGTATTTTTTTTAAAGAAATACCAGCTATAAAAGGGTCATTGAGGAAAAAAAGAAATTTGAAAATGGATTAAGTGTTAGGTGATATTAGGAAATTATTGTGTCCCTAATATTAGGAGATGAACGCTGAGATATTTAGGTGTAAAATGCCATGATATTAAGTGGTATCTCAATAACAATGCCAAGAAGAATTTTTGTGGAAACTGACAAGCTGATTCTAAAATGCAAATGGAAATTCAAAATACCAATTTGGCATTATTGAAGAAAAAGAACAAAACTGTAGAACTAAATGACTGTATATAAGGTATATTATACAATGACATTAATTATGACAGTGGTACTTATACAAGGATAGAGAAGTAACCCAAACTGAACAGAATTCGGAAACAAACCCACATATATAACCTAACCATTTGATTTATCAAAAATATGATGCTATAGAAGGGAAAGAATGATCTTTTCAGTAAGTGATACTGGGTTGATTGGATGTCCATTTTGACATACAAAAAAGGGAGGGGACCTTTACTCACACCCATAACTTATACTGAAAACATACACAAAAATCAATTAAAAATAAATTGTGAATACAAATGAGAGATTAAACAATAACACAACACAGAAAAATGTCTTCAGGGCCTTGAAAAAGGCAAAGACTTTTTAACAAAACAAGCACTAGCCATAAATGGGAACATTATGAAATTGAACAACAATACTAAAATTGGGAGAGTTCATCAAAAGACACCATTAAGAAACTGAAAATGCAAGCAACTGAGATCTGCAATAAATATAACAAAATATTAACATCCTTAATTAAAAAGATCTCAACAAATCAGTAAGATAGTCCAGGAGAAAAAGTGGTCAAAGATTGAAAAGGTATCTCATAAAAAGATATCCAGGCCAACAAACATGGACACATGTAAATTTATCATCAGATCTGCAAATTAAAATAATAAGATACCATTCATAACCACTATAATGGCTACTTTTTTTCCTTAAAAAGTAAAGACAATGACAAGTGTTGACAATATTCTAGAGAAAGTGGAACTCTTAAAGATTTGTACTGAGAGTTTTATAGTACAGGCATACCTCAGAGAACTTGTAGATTCGGTTCTAGACCACCACAATAAAGTGAATATCACAATAAAGCCAGTAAAATGAATTTTTTGGTTTGCCAGTGCATATAAAAGTTATGTTTACACTACACTTTAGTCTATTAAGTATGTAATAACATTATGTCTAAAAACGTATATACTGTAATGAAAAAATACTTTATTGCTAAAAAATGCTAACCATCATCTGACTTTCAGAAAGTCATAATCACTAATCACAAATCACCTTTAACAAATATAATAATAATGAAAAAGTTTGAAATATTTCAAGAATTACCAAAATGTAACACAGAGACATGAAGTGAGCAAATGTTGTTAGAAAAATGATGCCAAAAGACTTGTTTGACTCAGGATTGCCACAAACTTTCAATTTGTAAAAAACAGTATCTGCAAAGTGCAATAAAGCAAAATGCAATAAAACAAGGTATGCCTGTACAACCATTGTGGAAAATTAGTTGACAGTCTCTACTAAAGCTAATCATATACATAATTTAATTCAGCAATTCTTCTCTTAGGTATATGCTCAACAGAAATATGTACATATATCATCAAAAGTCATATACTATAATGTCCACAAATGTTTACAAGCCAAAAATATAAACATACAAAATGTCCATCTATTATGATATGTTCAAACAATGGAATACATACCAATGAGAATGAAGGAATTACCACTATACCCAATAATATGAATGCATCTCAAAAACATACTACTGCACCCAATAATATGGATGAATCTCAAAAACAAAATCTTAAGCCAAAGAGGTCAGGCACCAAAAAAATAATGATTTACTACCATATTTTTATAAAGTTCAAAAACAGGCAAAATTATTATACAGTGATAGAAGCAAGGATTGTGGCTATTTGGGAGTTTAGATGTGACTGGAAGGGAATACATTCAAGGGGCTTCAGATGCTAATCATGTTCTATTTCTTAATTTGTATGCTGGTTACACATGTGTGTTTACATTGAAAATGCCTTGAGCCATACACTTTTGATACATGCACCTTTTTGTGTATATTTAAGTTTATTTAAAAATAAAGTCTGCACTCCCATGAGGAATTTAAGATACAAAACAGATGAATATAAGGGAAGGGAAGCAAAAATAACATAAAAACAGGGAGGGAGACAAAACATAAGAGTCTTAAATACAGAGAACAGAGGGTTGCTGGAGGGGTTGTGGGAGGGGGGATGGGCTAAATGGGTAAGGGGCATTAAGAAATCTACTCCTGAAATCATGGTTGCACTATATGCTAACTAACTTGGATGTAAATTAAAAAATAATAAATAAAAAATAATAAAGCCTGCAAATCTCAAATGGTTCAGCCAAAATACATAGATCAGAAAATAGATAAACAATTATGCTTTAATTTTAAAAATGAATGGATGGAGGGGCGCCTGGGTGGCTCAGTCGGTTAAGTAGCCAACTTCAGCTCAGGTCATTATCTCACGGTTCGTGCGTTGGAGCCCCACATCGGGCTCTGTGCTGACAGCTTAGAGCCTGGAGCCTGCTTCTGATTCTGTGTCTCCCTCTCTCTCTGCTCCTCCCCTGCTCATGCTGTCTCTGTCTCTCAAAAATAAATAAATGCAAAAAAAAATTTTTTTTAAATAAATGGATGAATGGATGGTTAAGAGTGAGCAAGTGAGTGAACAAGTGAGCTAATATGGCAAAAGTTAACAACTATTGAATCTAGGTTTAGAGTATAAAAGTATTCATTGTACTCTTCTTTCAATTTATGCTTGTTTAAATTAATTAAAAAATGTTCAAGTAAAAAGAGTCACTACACCTCTCAGCTCTTAATATTTATAGTTATGAAGTAATTCAAGCTCCTGATATAATCTGATTTATTAAAGGAAATTTTTAAAAATGAAATTTCTATACCCGGATTATGTCTTATAAAATAATAAAATAGTCCATATATTTTGTACTTCTCATTAATAAACAGCTAAAGAGACACAAACAAAAGACAAAGAAAACCAGGCCAGGACTGAGTGTCTCACAGACCTTACCTCCATGAATTCCACCACCAATAGCAGGTTACTATCCACCTCTGAGTCTTGGTTTTATCAACAGTAAAATGACAATGATAGTACTGACCTTATAGGGTGGTTCTGAAATTTGGGGGCCAACTATATTTAAAAGGTTGCCTGTACAGACAGACAAGTATTAAATTCATTCCAATTTAACATATCAAACATTTGTGGGTAAAATATCATGAACACACAGCAATAAGAGCACTGAGAAAGGTAAGCAAATATGCTGTAGGATAGCACACAGTGCACCACAAACAAACAGATTGAGGAAGATGTGAGGATAGATATAGAGATATCTTCCTAGAGGGGCTGGTAACTGACAATATACCTAACTGGATAGCAAGAAGCTAGCCAGGAGAAAAAGAACGAGAAATTTATGTGACTGGATTAGGTCATTTGAGTGTGCAGAGTGCTGCATTAAAGCTGTGCAGAAAAGTGACCACAAAGTGTGTGTGGGGGGAGCCAAATGAACAACAAATGCAGACACTGACATAGATACATCCTGTTTTTCCCACTAACACCTATATAGTTTGTGCTCGCACCTCCTTTAGGTTTGTAGTCAAAATGCTGCCTTACCAGGGAGGTCTTCCCAACCATCCAATTTAAAATAGTACACCCCCTCCCTATCACAACCTATTCATATTTATTTTAATCATTTATTGTCTCTCAATTATAGTTTTTAAAACTTTTTATTTTCCACTTGTATTCTCAGTGTTTAACACTGTCTGACACATAAAAGTTATTCAATAAAAAAGTCTTGCATGAATAATGGTTGCACAGTGGGTTGAAGC
Organism: Felis catus; assembly: GCF_018350175.1. Lineage (NCBI taxonomy): Eukaryota > Metazoa > Chordata > Mammalia > Carnivora > Felidae > Felis > Felis catus. Next base: position 45,017,046 of record NC_058386.1, on the reverse strand, counting down.
CATGTGACATTTAAATGCTGTGTAATTATGATTTGAATAGAGAATACAGAGACATCAGCAATACCCTTCCCAAAAGTTCCTAAGTGTTTTGGTATCACAACATCTCTGCCTCATCTTTTTATAAAAGAACTGAAAACTATTCCTGGCCTAGAAAAAAGAATTACTTATTCTTACACTTATTTTGGCAAGTGTAACACAGTAGCTACAGGAGAAGGGAGGAATAAATTACTTGTTCAAGGAGATCCTTGGTTAAATTCCTCTTTAGAGCCTGAAAAACCTTGACCCTCATTATAAGTTTAATGATCATTCCCCCTCTCTCGGGTAAAAAAATTGAAATAATAGATTGTGATTAACTAATGTTCTCCCAAGACAAACACGATAAATGTAACAGAAAAATACATTTGACCTTGCACCAAATAAATAATACTTGCAAAGTTCCCAGGAAAACTGAAAAATCTGCCAGTTCGCTGTTCAATGTTGCTATCAGAGACCAGAAAAGGATTTGCATAATAAGCATAACTCAAATGAAAAAATAAATTTGTGATTGGATGTCATATGTTTCAATGATTTCTGATCTATGACAAGTTCTAAAGGAGATGGAAAAGCTTCCACCCTCAAGAGATGACAAAAATGTGGGGATTCAGTTCTATGCCAAAATTTTTTTTTAATGTCACGAATAGACGGTTAAAAATCAGTGCAGTATCTGATGTGTAATTTTGTTTAGAGTAAAAATAAACACAATAATAATAATTTGAACAAGACCCTATGTCTCTTAAGACTAAAATTTCTGCCACTGTTTATTTTTAAGAACAAAAACAGCGTTGACCTTGAAACTGAAGCCACACCTGGTTTTGGAAAGTATATAGTTTAATGGCCTCTGCAGGAGGGAGACAGAATGGATCAGAAGCCTTGTGCAGCAAGGAGGGGAGTAAAGTACTGGGGACGAAGGAAAAGGAAGAATGTAGATTAAGAGTGGGAGAACTGGGTTGCAAAAGTTTTGAGGCTAAAGGGGGGCGGGGAAGAAGGTGGGAGTAAGAGGTAGGATAAGAATCTGTGGTAGAGGGAATGACTCAGGCTCAGAAAAATCAGGAAGACGATCTGGAATAATGAAGAGAGGTGAAGAATGACCAGGGAAAAAAGGACTACAAGAGTCATAAAGGGGAGGGGATGACAGCCGGCCATCTTCGGAGTAAGGGAGAAAAGATTGGCGAGCAGAGCCATACTCGTCAGAAACATCTTTCACAGAATGTACTCGGGATGAATTCTTCGTTCCATCCCACGTTGTAGGAATGAGGAAAGCTTCCCTGGGGTGTTTAGGGATTCACTTGCGAAAATTATCAGTCTTTCTTTACACTCACCTTGGTGAAGAACACCGCGACGCAACGACGGCGTGACCGGAAGTGTTATTTTCTTTCTTTGAGCTGAAGATTTAACTTCCGACACCACGCCCCCTTTACTCAAGCAACTTCCCGTGCCTCTCTAGCAAGTTCTTGGAATACTTTATCGCTATGGCTCTCTTGTCAAATCAGAAACTGGGTAGTATTGTAAACCGGCTGGGAGGGGACTCAGTAACTTTTTACAAATCCTAGTTCTAGTCATCCCAGGAACTGCAGTATTTCAGTCAAACCCCACTTATCCAATTTGTCATCTCGCATTCCTAACCCTTAGTCCCTTAACTCTTGCATGTCAATAGTTACATATTTGCTATACTGGTTTACTGTTTTTCTGGCATACCATGTTCAAAAAAAAGTTTATTTTTATTAGTGGCATACTTTGATTTCAAGATTAAAAAAAAATCTTAAATATGAATCATTTTTGTCTCGGAATTGTATCCAAAGAGTTACATGCTGTATTCAAATTTCAAAACAAATAAAGGTAAACTCATTTAGAAAGAATTCTTGTATGCTTATACACCACCACCCCAAGAAAACGAAGAAAATGACAACTGACACAAAGTTTCAGTAATAAAATAATCCTCACTCTGGTTAAAAGTCGTCAGGGCTCCTGGGTGGCTCAGCTGGTTGAGCCTCTGACTTCCGCTCAGGTCATGATCTCACAGTTCCTGAATTCAAGCCCCAAGTCGGGCTCTGTGCTGACAGCTCAGAGCCTGGAGCCTTCTTCAGATTCTGCATAGACTCCCCCCTCTGCCCCTCCCCTGCTCATGCTCTGTCTCTCAAAAATAAACATTTTTTTTTTTTTAAGTTCAATGTTGAATCACCTATTGCCACTACTTCCAGAAATCTCTTCTGGGCCCCAAACCTGTACTCCAGTTCTCCTCTTTTGTGGTTATTTTCAGTCAATCCACAATTATATAGAGAGCATCCACCATGTCCCAAACACTATGGTACACCCACTGACATTACAGTAGGAACCCACAGTGTAAGGGCTAAAGGTGACATTTTAAACATAAGAAAGAACCTACCGTAAAATAGGTGATTATCAATGTTTGTTGAATGAATAAATAACCAAAATGTGATCAGAGGCAAACAGGTCCTTACTTTTGCTGGTATTTTTTATAGTTCATTTCAACATTTTAACTCAAATTTCTCATTCAACCAGCAGATTCTGAACAACCATTCAGTGTAAGGTTCTGTTCCTGATAGTGCCCATCTGAGGAAGAATAAGACACAATCCTGAATTTCAAGGCCTTAGAAACTGTTGGGGAAATAAACACAAACAACTACTAGCACTATACTGTTACAAAATAATAGGTAGAAGAGACAGTGTAGGAACTATGGCTATCCCATTGATTGGTGGATACTAAAAACCTGAAATATACCTTATCTCCTAGAGGGTGCTCAATAAAGACTTGTTTGATGTTGAATACATTATTGAATGGATGAATGAAAGGAAAGAATGGTAGTAGTATTGAAGTATACTGTGAAAGCAACACTAATGAGAGATGAAGCTGAACGTAAGAGACCAAAGAAGGAAGGAACTTGCAAGCCATGTCATGGAAAACAGAAAGTCGAAGAATTTTAAGCAATAAAGTATATATTAATGTTTAAAACCAGAATATATAGAATAGGTTGTATTGTTGCAATCTGGACGCAGAGAGGTTGATTTAGAGTGTATTGTATTAACCGATGAATAAATACAGAAAATTAGAGGCTTATGCTATTAATAATGAATTGTATTTAGGAATTGAACTGGAAAAAATAGCCAGTATATTATCATAAATCCAGAGGCGTTGAAACCTGATAATTTTTCCTTGACTCCATCCACATTCAAAATTTTGACAAATTCACACAACAAATATTTATTGAGCTGTTAATACACATAAGGCTCTGAGGATAGAACTATAAACAAAATGGACAAAAATTTCTGCCTTCAAAGGAACTAAATTCTTGTGTCAGATAATAAAATATTTAAGAAAATGCGTGCCAGAAAATGACAAGTACTATGAAGAAATAAAGCAAGTAGGATAGCAATGTACATGGGGGAGGGGGAGAAGAATGCCATTATGGAAAAGCTCACTGAAAAGGTGATGTATGAATATTTATAGACTTCATCTACTCCTCTCAATCACCAGGATCACTTAGTTCAGACCCTCCATGTTTCTAACCAAATCCCAACTCCTTACCATGGTATACAAAAACCTCGATAGTCTGTCTAACTTGGTCTCTCTCTCTCTAGTCCCATCTCTCACCACTCTGCTTTTCCCACCTTAAGTTCAAGTATCACAAAAGTGCTTACAATTTGGAAAGTACACTGAGATCTCAAATCTGTGTACTTTCAAACCCTACTATCTAATATTCACCTTGCATAGATCAGCTCTTATTTTATATCTTACATTAAACCTTGCTGACCCTTCCTTCCTCTCCTTAACCAAAATCAGACAGCTGCTCCTCTTCTCGGCTTCTACCATGTACCCTGTTCTTATCACTTTATTTTATTCACCCAACAAACATTTGTTGGTCAACTACTGTGCGGTTTTTACTGTTCAAGACAGTAGAAATACATGCATAAACAAAGGAGTAGAAAAAATCCTTACATTTTTGAAACTCACATTTTAGAGAGGAAGACAAGCTATAAACAAATAACAATAAATATGGAACTTATAAAGCAGTAGTTCTCCATTCTAGGTGCCCATTAGAACCACATGCGTTATTTTGGATATATCATATATTATAATAAAGAAATAAAAATCAATTTTAAACAGTTACCCAAAACTTACACAAAATTATATGTTGTGTAAATAAAAGTTTGTGCATGTAAAAACTTTTCATTTTGTACCTGGCCTCTAGCCACCTAGGGGCTAGAAAGAGCCATCTTACTTATTCTTTCATAGATATTTTATACATATGCAAGCAAACACATGTATACATATATACATATGCAAGCAAACACACACACACACACACACACACACACACATATATATATATATATATATATATATATATATATTTTACATTTTTACCAAACAGCAACATATAATACAAACTATTTTGCACCAGGATTTTTTTTTTACTTAACTATATATGTAGCCATGTATTTCACCTTATTACATAAGGATATTCGTTATTTCTTAAAATTACATATATTAAATTACTTTTTATGGTATAAACAAGTACTTTTAGTATTAACACATGCATAGATTCATGTAACCACAGCACAGTCAGGATACAAAACAATCCCATAACTTCCAAAAGTCTTTATGATATCCTGTTTTCATCACAAAATCTTCCTCACTCACAAAGTCTGACAAAGACTCTTCTCTTTGAATCTAGTTTCTGCTTTCTAAAATGTCATATAAATGGGAGCATAGAATAAGTAACCTTTTGAGACAGGCTTCTTTTACTTAGGACAACACTTTTGAGATTCATCCAAATTGTTACATGTTTCAATTGTTCATTAGTTTTTTATTTCTGAATAGTATTTAATTGTATAGATGTATCACAGACTGTTTATCAATTCACCAATTGAAACATTTGGGTAGTTTCCACTTTCATAGAGGATGAATTAAGAGGCCATAACATTAACGTACAGGTTTTTGTGTGAACATAAGTTTTAATATCTCAAAAGAAATGCCTAGGAGTAGGATTGCTCATAAATGGTTATCGTATATGGGTGTTTATAAGAAACTACCAAAATGTTTTCCAAAGAGGCTGAACCATTTTGCATTTCCATCAGAAATATGTGATTTATAATTGCTCCACATTCTTGCCAGCACTTGGCATTCTTCATACTTTTTAAGTTTTTATTTATTTAAGTAATCTCTACATCCAATTTGGGGATCGAACTCACAATCTCGAGATTAAGAGTCACATACTCTTCCAGCTGAGCCAGCCAGGTGCCCCTTCACACTTTTCTTAATGTTAGTTATTTGAATAGGTATGTAGCAGAATCTGTGGCTGTAGTGTGCACACTATTTGTTAAAAGGACCATTATTTCTCCATTGAAACTGCACCTTTGTAAAAAAAAATCACTTCACCATATTTGTGCTGGTCTATTTCTAAACGCTATTCTTTTCCACTGATCTATATGTCATCCTCTCACCAATATGACACTGTAGGTTTTTTTTAAGTTTTATAAGTAATTTATTTCTGTTTATGCTCTTTAAATATGGAATTTATTGTCAAATTGGTTTCCATACAACACCCAGTGCTCATCCCAAAAGGTGCCCTCCTCAATACCCATCACCCAACCTCCCCTCCCTCCCGCCCCCCATCAACCCTCAGTTTGTTCTCCGTTTTTAAGAGTCTCTTAAGTTTTGGTTCTCTCCCTCTCTAACCTCTTTTTTTTTTCCTTCCTCTCCTGCATGGTCTTCTGTTAAGTTTCTCAGGATCCACATACGAGTGAAAATATATGGTATCTGTCTTTCTCTGTATGACTTATTTCACTTAGCATAACACTCTCCAGTTCCACCCATGTTGCTCCAAAAGGACATATTTCATTCTTTCTCATTGCCATGTAGTATTCCATTGTGTATATAAACCACAGTTTCTTTATCCATTCATCAGTTGATGGACATTTAGGCTTTTTCCATAATTTGGCTATTGTTGACAGTGCTGCTATAAACATTGGGGTACAAGTGCCCCTCTGCATCAGCATTCCTGTATCACTTGGGTAAATTCCTAGCAGTGCTATTGCTGGATCATAGGGTAGGTCTATTTTTAATCTTTTGAGGAACCTCCACACTGTTTTCCAGAGTGGCTGCACCAGTTTGCATTCCCACCAACAGTGCAAGAGGGTTCCCGTTTCTCCACATCTTCTCCAGCATCTATAGTCTCCTGATTTGTTCATTTTGGCCACTGTGACTGGCGTGAGGTGGTATCTGAGTGTGGGTTTGATTTGTATTTCCCTAATGAGGAGCGACGTTGAGCATCTTCTCATGTGCTTGCTGGCCATCTGGATGTCTTCTTTAGATAAGTGTCTATTCATGTTTTCTGCCCATTTCTTCTCTGGATTATTTCCTTTTCGGGTGTGGAGTTTGGTGAGCTCTTTATAGATTTTGGATACTAGCCCTTTGTCCGATATGTCAGTTGCAAATATCTTTTCCCATTTTGTTGGTTGCCTTTTAGTTTTGTTGGTTGCTTCCCTTGCTGTGCAGAAGTTTTTATCTTCATAAGGTCCCAGTAGTTCATTTTTGCTTTTAATTCCCTTGCCTTTGGAGATGTGTCGAGGAAGAGATTGCTATGGCTGAGGTCAGAGAGGTTTTTTCCTGCTTTCTCCTCTAGGGTTTTGATGGTTTCCTGTCTCACATTCAGGCTCTTTATCCATTTTGAGTTTATTTTTGTGAATGGTGTGAGAAAGTGGTCTAGTTTCAACCTTATGCATGTTGCTGTCCAGTTCTCCCAGCACCATTTGTTAAAGAGACTGTCTTTTTTCCATTGGCTATTCTTTCCTGCTTTGTCAAAGATTACTTGGCCATACTAATTCTAATTCTGGGGTTTCTATTCTATTCCATTGGTCTATGTGTCTGTTTTTGTGCCAATACCATGCTGTTTTGAAGATTACAGCTTTGTAGGAGAGGCTAAAGTTTGGGATTGTGTTGCCTCCTGCATTGGTCCTCTTCTTCAAAGTTACTTTGGCCATTCGGGGTCTTTTGTGGTTCCATATGAATTTTAGGATTGCTTGTTCTAGCTTTGAGAAGAATGCTGGTGCAATTTTGATTGGGATTGCATTGAATGTGTAGATAGCTTTGGGTAGCATTGACATTTTGACAATATTTATTCTTCCAATCCATGAGCATGGAATGTTTTCCCATTTCTTTGTATCTTCTTCAATTTCCTTCATAAGATTTCTATAGTTTTCAGCACACAGATCTTTTACATCATTGGTTAGATTTATTCCTAGGTATTTTATGCTTCTTGGTGCAATTGTGAATGGGATCAGTTTCTTTATCTGTCTTTCTGTTGCTTCATTATTAGTGTATAAGAATGCAGCTGATTTCTGTATATTGATTTTGTATGCTGTGACTTTGCTGAATTCATGTATCAGTTCTAGAAGACTTTTGGTGGAGTCTATCTGGATTTCCATGTATAATATCATGTCATCTGTAAAAAGTGAAAGCTTGACTTCATCTTTGCCAATTTTGATGCCTTGGATTTCCTTTTGTTGTCTGATGGCTGATGCTAGCACTTGCAACACTATGTGAAACAACATCGGTGAGAGTGGACATCCCTGTCGTGTTCCTGATCTCAGGGGGAAAGCTCTCAGTTTTTCCCCATTGAGGATGATATTAGCTGTGGGCTTTTCATAAATGGCTTTGATGCTGTTTAACTATGTTCCTTCTATCCCGACTTTGTCGAGGGTTTTTATTAAGAAAGTATGCTGAATTTTGTCAAATGCTTTTTCTGAATCGATTGACAGGATCATATGGTTCTTATCAGTTTTTTTTATTAATGTGATGTATAACATTGATTGATTTGTGAATGCTGAACCAGCCCTGCGGCCCAGGAATGAATCCTACTTGGTTGCGGTGAATAATTCTTTTTATATGCTGTTGAATTCAATTTGCTAGCATCTTATTGAGAATTTTTGCATCCATATTCATCTGGGATATTGGCCGGTAGTTCTCTTTTTTTTTGCTGGGTCTCTTTGGTTTAGGAATCGAAGTAATGCTGGATTCATGGAATGATTCTGGAAGTTTTCCTTCCCTTTCTATTTTTTGGAACAGCCTGAGAAGGATAGGTACTATCTCTGCTTTAAATGTCTGGTAGAATTCCCCTGGGGAGCCATCTGATCCTGGACTCTTACTTGTTGGGAGTTTTTTGATAACTGATTCAATTTCTTCACTGGTTATGGATCTGTTCAAGCTTTCTATTTCTTCCTGTTTGAGTTTTGGAAGTGTGTGTGTGTTTAGGAATTTGTTCATTTCTTCCAGGTTGTCCAGTTTGTTGTCATACAATTTTTCATAGTATTCCCTGATAATTGCTTGTATGTGTGAGGTATTGGTGGTAATAATTCCATTTTCATTCATGATTTTACCTATTTGGGTGATCTCCCTTTTCTTTTTGAGAAGCCTGGCTAGAGGTTCATCAATTTTGTTTATTTTTTCAAAAAAAAAAAAAAAAAACAACTCTTGGTTTCATTGATCTGCTCTACAGTTTTTTTTAGATTCTATATTGTTTATTTCTGCTCTGATCTTTATTATTTCTCTTCTTCTGCTGGGTTTGGGGTGTCTTTGCTGTTCTGCTTCTGTTTCCTTTAGGAGTGCTCTTAGATTTTGTATGTGGGATTTTTCTTGTTTCTTGAGATAGGCCTGGATTGCAATGTATTTTCCTCTCAGGACTGCCTTCTCTGCATCCCAAAGCTTTTGCATTGTTGTCTTTTCATCTTCATTCGTTTCCATATATATTTTTAATTTCTTCTCTAATTTCCTGGTTGACCCACTCATTCTTTAGTAGGGTGTTCTGTGACCTCCATGCTTTTGGAGGTTTCCCAGACATTTTCCTGTGGTTGATTTCATGCTTCATAGCATTGCGGTCTGAAAGTGTGCAGCGTATGATCTCAATTCTTGTATACTTATTAAGGGCTGCTTTTTGACCCAGAGTGTGATCTATCTTGGAGAATGTTCCATGTGCACTCGAGAGGAAAGTATATTCTGTTGCTTTGGGATGCAGAGTTCTGAATATATCTGTCAAGTCCACCTGACCCAATGTATCATTCAGAGCCCTTGTTTCTTTATTGATCCTGTGTCTAGATGATCTATCCATTGTTGTAAGTGGGGTATTAAAGTCCCTTGCAATTACCACATTCTTATCAATAAGGTTGCTTATGTTTGTGGTTAATTGTTTTATAGATTTAGGGGCTCCCATATTCGGCACATAGACTTTTATAATTGTTAGCTCTTCCTGATGGATAGACCCTGTAATTATTATATAATGCCCTTCTTCATCTCTTGTTACAACCTTTAATTGAAAGTCTAGTTTGTCTGATATAAGTATGGCTACTCCAGCTTTCTTTTGACTTCCAGTAGCATGATAGATAGTTCTCCATCCCCTCACTTTCAATCTGAAGGTGTCCTCAGGTCTAATATGAGTCTCTTCTGGACAGCAAATAGATGGGTCTTGTTTTTTTCCCATTCTGATACCCTATGTCTTTTGGTTGGCACATTTAGTCCATTTACATTCACTGTTATTATAGAAAGATATGTGTTTAGAATCATTGTGTTGTCTGTAGGTTTCATGCTTGTAGTAATGTCTCTGGTACTTTGTGGTCCTTGGAACATTTCACTCACAGAATCCCCCTTAGGATCTCTTGTAAGGCTGGTTTAGTGGCGATGAATTCCTTCAGTTTTTGTTTGTTTGGGAAGACCTTTATCTCTCCTTCTATTCTAAATGACAGATTTGCTGGATAGAGGATTCTTGGCTGCACATTTTTTCTTTTCATCACATTGAAGATTTCCTCCCATTCCTTTCTGGCTTGCCAAGTTTCAGTAGATAGATCCATGACTAGTCTAATTGGTCTCCCTTTATATGTTAGAGCGTGTTTATCCTTAGCTGCTTTCAGAATTTTCTCTTTATCCTTGTATTTTGCCAGTTTCACTATGATATGTCATGCAGAAGATTGATTCAAGTGATGGCTGAAGGGAGTTCTCTGTGCCTCTTGGATTTCAATGCCTTTTTCCTTCTCCAGATCAGGGAAGTTCTCAGCTATGATTTGTTCAAGTATACCTTCAGCCCCTTTCTCTCTCTCTTCCTCTTATGGAATTCCTATTATAAGGATCTTATTACGTTTCATTGCATCACTTAGTTCTCTAATTCTCCCCTCATACTCCTGGATTTTTTAATCTTTTTCTAAGCTTCCTCTTTTTCCATAATTTTATCTTCTAATTCACCTAGTCTGTCCTCTGCCTCTTCAATCTGAGCTGTGGTCGCCTCCATTTTATTTGCACCTCATTTATAGCATTTTTTAAAGCTCCTCCTGACTGTTTCTTAGTCCCTTGATCTCTGTAGTAATAGATTCTCTTCTCTCCTCTATGCTTTTTTCAAGCCCAGCGATTAATTTTATGAGTATTATTTTAAATTAATTTTCTGTTACATTGCTTAAATCGTTTTTGATCAGTTCGTTAGCTGTCGCTACTTCCTGGAGTTTATTTTGAGGAGAATTATTCCTTTTCATCATTTTGGATAGTCCCTGGAGTATTTGGGAACTGCAGGGCATTTCCCTTGTGCTGTCTGGTGTAACCTGTGTTGGTGGGCGGGGCCGCAGTCAGGCCAGATGTCTGTCCCCAGCCCACCACTGGGGCCACATTCAGACTGGTGTGTAGCTTATCTTCCCCTCTCCCAGGGGAAGGACTCACTGTGGAGTGGTGTGGCCCCTGACTGGGTTACTTGCACACTTCCAGGCTTGTGGTGTTGCTTCGATGGGATCTGGCATATTAGCCAGGGTGGATCCGCAAGGTGCACAGGGGTGGGAGGGGCAGACTTAGCTCGCTTTGCCATTAGTGGTCTGCTGCGGGAGGGTCTTGCAGCACTGGGAGAGAGGCAGGCTGACCTGTTGGAGGGATGGATCCACAGAAGCACAGCACTGGTGTTTGCACAGTGCAAGGAAGTTCGGTGACAGAAACTGGCTCCCTATGGGATTTTGTCTGGGAGATGGGGAAGATAGATGGTGCTGGCCAGCGCCTTTGTTCCCCGCCGAGCTGAACTCTGTCTTTCGGAGCTCAACAACTCTCCCTCCCATTGTCCTCTTGCCCTCCTGCTCTCTGAGCAGAGCTGTTGACTTATGACATTCCAGATGTTAAGTCCCACTGGCTGTCAGAACTCACGTAGTCCGGCCCCTCCACTTTTGCAAGCTAGACTTCGGGGGCTCTTCCTTGCAGGGCGGGCTGCCCTTCCACTGCCTCAGCTCCCTCCTGCCAGTCTGAGTAGAGCACACCATCCCTCCGCCCTTCCTACCCTCTTCTTTGGGCTTCTTGTCTATGCTTGGCTCCAGAGAGTCTGTTCTGCTAGTCTTCTGGCTGTTTTCTGGGTTATTTAGTCAGGTGTGGGTGGAATCAAAGTGATCAGCAGGACGCCTTGAGCCCAGTGTCCTCCTACACCACCATCTTGTCTCTGTCAATGACACTGTCGTTTTAAAGTGCTTCTTAATCTTGGGAGCCAGGGTGGCTTAGTCAGTTAATCTCTGACTTGATTTCGGCTCAGGTCATGATATCACAGTTCGTGGGATTGAGCTTCACATTGGGCTTTGCGCTGACACTGCAGAGCCTGTTTGGGATTTTCTGTCTTCATTTCTTTCCACCTCTCCCTTCCCCCCTCTCAAAATAAATCAATAAATTAAAAAGATTTTTTAAAATAAATTTAATCTTAATCTCAAGTAGTATGATTCCTGCAAATATATTCCTCTTTTTCAAAATTGGTTTGGTTATTCTAATTCCTTTGATTTTTCCTATAAGTTATGGAATCAGTTTTCCCAAAACTAGAAAAAAAAATTGGGTTTTGGTGGAAATTGTGTTAAATCTAGATTAATTTCGGGATATTTGTCATGTTACTATGTAGATTCTACAAATCCACGAATGCTAGATGTCTTTCCTTTCTTTAGATCTCCTTAGATTTCTTGAATCAGTGCTTTATAGTTTTCAACATGCAGATCTTGTTTATGTTTTTGTTAAATTCACACCTAATTGCTTTCCTATTTTGATTTATCATAAATTATATTGTTTTCTTCAATTTTAATTTTTGGAACTATTGTAATTTTTTTAAATTCATTAGTGGTTTATAGATATATAATAGATGTTATGTGTTGACTTATATTCCAAATTTTTGTTAAACTCACTTAATATTCCTAAAGGTTTTTGTTTTGTAGATTTCTTGGGAATTTTTTGTAGACAATTATGTTGTCTGCAAGTTGGGAAAGATTTTCCCCCCTTCCAATTAGTATTAATGCTGTTTGTATTTCATGAGTAATTGCACTATTTAGGACTTCTACTACAATGCTGAATAGGAATGCTGAGTAGAGTATCTTTGCTTTGTTCCAGAAAATAAAAGGAAAGAATTCAGTTTTTCACTATTAAGTAGAGCTGGAGTGGCTGTAATAATGGAAAAAATAGACTTTAAAACATAAAAGTTTATTACAAATAAAGAAAAACATTTTATAATGATAAAGAGTCTATCCATCTGTAAGAAAGTAAAATTATACACATAGGTGCATATGCACTTAAAAAACTGAGCCCCAAAGTAAAGAAACAGAAAGTCACAGTATTGAAAAGAGTTATAAGGAATTCAGCAATAGTTGGAAGCTTTAATACTCCACTTTTAGGAATGTATAGAACATGAAAGTAGATTAACAAGGAAATAGAAGATTTGAACAACAATATAAAGAAACTAGGCATAATAGCATCTATAGTATACTCCCCTCCAACAAGGCAGAATACATATTCTTCTCAAGTGCACATAGAACATTCTCTAGGATAGACAATATGTTATGCCATAAAATAAGCCCCAGTAAATTGAAAATCAACAAAACAAAAAAAATTGCTTGTCTAAAAAGACCAACAAAATTCATAAATCTTTAACTAAACTGACCAAAAAAAAAAAAAAAGAAGAAGAAGAACATTCAAATTACTAAAATGAGTAATGGGAGAGTGGGCATTACTATTGACATTAAAGAAACAAAGAATATAAGAGAATACTATGAACAACTGTTTGCCAATAAATCAAATAACGTAGGTGAAATGAACATATTACTAGAAAGAAACAAACTACTGAAACAAATTCAAGAAGTTGAAAATTGAAGTTGACCTATTACACCTATAGAGATTGAATTTGTAATTTAAAAAATTTACCACAAGAAAAAATCCATGTCCAAATTCACTGATAAATTCTACCAAACTTTTAAGTAACTTATTGCAACCAATACCATTTCTTTACATATTGTTATAGAAAATAGAAGTGAAATATTTTCCAAATTCTATAGGTCTGGTATTTTCCTACTAATAAAAGCAGACAAAACATGACAAGAAAAGAAAACCACAAACCTTTATGCCAAAATCCTCAATAAAATACTATGAAACCAAATCCACTGATATATATGAATTATACTCCATGACTAAGTGGAATGTATCTTAGAAATGCAAAATTGGTAATAACACCTGAAAATCTATTAAAGTAACACACCATATCAATTAAATAAAAGACAAAAACCACATAATCATCTGGAAAGACACAGAAAAAGCATTTGACAAAATCCAACACCTTTTCATAATAAAAGAATTCAAACTAAGAATAGAATGAAACCTCCTGAACCCTACCTCATATTATACACAAAAATTAGCAAAAAGTGGATCATAGGCCTAAATGTAAGTGCTGAAGCTGTACAAATGTTAGAAGAAAGTACAAGAGTAAATCTTTGTGACTATGAGTTAGGCAAAGCCCTCTTAGATATGATACAAATGTCCAAACAACAAAATAAAAAACTAATAGGTATAATTGGAGTCGCCAAAATTAAAACCTTTCATGCTTCAATGGATACCATCAAGAAAGTGAAAATAAAATACTCAAAATGGGAGAAAATGTTTGCAAATCATATATCTGATAAAGGACTTGTATATGTAATAGATAAAGAACTTGTACAATGGAAAAATGAAAAGACAAACAACTCAACTTAAAAAATGGGCAATGGATCTAAATGGACATTCCTCAAATTGCCAGTAAGTACATGAAAAGATGCTCAACATCATTAGCCATCAGGAGAATGTGTATCAAAGACATGAAGAGAGGAATTATAAATAAGACCCAGCCAGTCATTCAGACTATCCACCAGCCATGCCCCAGGGACCCAAAGATTGAGTTTCAGGGAGAGGTTATCGTAATAAAACAGGATGCAAAACAAAAGGAACCACATCAGTTCTCTGAGGACAGGATCTCAGATAGTTCTGAGATAATCTTTATAATGGGCAAGACAAGAAAACTTGGGGGCATAAGAAACCTCCCTAGGTTCATTCAAAGCCATTTAGGTAGAATTTGTCAAGGGCTCAAGTTTATGAAGGCTAAATGAGAGCAGAATTAAAGAAATATTCATTTTTAATTATTATTTTATTTCTCAATTGTTGAGGTATGGGAAACATGAAATATTGGTAATGGCAGACAAAAATAATAAACTCAGAAAAGAATATCACTTATTTAAAAATAAAGTTTTTGACTTACCATGTAGACAAAAAAAAGATGAAAAAGAGGAAGTAAGTAATTATTTTTTCCACAGCATCATGCTGCTTTTCCTGATCAAAGTCATAATCATAATTCCATTAGCACCACTCACTTTTGTTACCATCTATTGATATTCTACTATGTGACTGATAACACCTGGTAACAGTGAGATTGATGTGAATTTCATTATCAAACTGGGAAAATCTGAATACTTATGCCCAGTATTTGGGGAAACTAAGTGTTGGCGAGAACGTGGAGAGAAGAGAACCCTCTTATGTTGTTGGTGGTAATGTAAATTGGTGCCACAACTATGGAAAATAGTATGAAGGTTCCTTGAATATTAGAAATAGAACTACCATAAGATGCAACAATCCCACTGCTGGGTATTTATACAAAGAAAAGACAATCACTAATTTGAAAAGATCTATGCATCCCTGTGTTCATTGCAGCACAATTTATAATAGCCAAGATATACAAGCAACTTAAGTGTCTATCAATGGAAGAATGGATAAAGAAGATGTGGTACACACACACACACACACACACACACAGGAATATTATTCAGCCATAAAAAAGAAGGAAACCTTGCCATTTGCAACAACATGGATGGACCTTGAGGGCATTGTGCTAAGTGAAATAAGTCAGACAGAGAAAGACAAATACCATATTATCCCACTTACAGTGGAATTTAAAACAAAACAAAACAAAACCAAGCTCACAGACACAGAGAACAAACTGGTTGCCAGAGGCAGGGGGTAAGGGGTGGGCAAAATGGGTGAAGGGAGCCAAAAGGTACAAACTTCCAGTTATAAAATAAATAATTCATGAGGATATAATGTAAACATGATGATTACAGTTAATAATACTGCATTTGATATTTGAAAGTTGCTAAGAGTAATCTTAAAAGCCCTCATCACAAGAAAAAAAATTGTAACTCTGTATAATGATGGATATTAAATAAACTTGTGATCATTTCACCATGTATATGTATACTGAATCACTATGTTGTACACCTGAAACTAATATAATGCTATATGTTAATTATACCTCAATAAAAACAAAGCAAAAAAAGCCACTCTATTCTGCAATGGTCATTTATTTAAAAAAATAGAGAATATCTTAAATGAGACTACTTCTAGAAGACAGAGATTGATAGCTGAAGTGTGGCAGCAATAAAATTACATGGCTTACATGTAGCAAAAGTTTCCTCAAGGTCAAAATGAAGATACAAGGTAGATAGCGCTCAATAAAACAGAGCAATGAAGGGGGATGAGTGAGCCTTGTAGAAGTGCTTGAAAATTTTAGTATCTTGATCTTGAGAGTGATTGCACAGATATATAAATAATACATAATATAAATAAATAACACATGTTAGTGTGTATTATTGCTTGTACAATACCTCAGTTTAAAAGACATTAAGAAAAAAAGAACAGATAATTTTGCTGGTGGACAATATGGAATAAAAAAATCAGATTTACCCTCATAGTTGTGACAGCCAAAAAATGTTTCAAACCATATGGAACATCAGTTTCAAGACACTGGAGATCCAGAGATTCAAATATGGAAATGTCATAGATTGGCAGACTGGATCAAAGTGAAACTGTCTATAGACTATAAGAAATACACTTTACTTTTAAAGATACAAACAAATGGAATAAAAATAAAAGGTTTGATAAAGAGATACCATGTTACCTCTAGTGTAAAGAAGAGACAAGGTAGATTTTAGGGCAAAGAATATTACCACATTAAAATAAGGATATTTAATAGTGATAAATTTTTCAATTGGATAAGAGGACATAACAATTATGTCTACGTACCCAATAACAGAGCATCAAAATATATGGAGGAAAACTTGATAGAACTTCTGTGTTAGGACAAAACACAATTCTCGTCCTGTGTTTCTCCTTTATTCTCATGGTACTACCACACTCACAACCCTTCTGACATCAGATGTGTGGGGATTTTCCCACACCAAGCAATTCTGCTACATCAACTGTGTATCCTACAATTTAACTCAGTTCAATTCAGTTCTGACACTATCTACCTAGAGATAGCATCATGTCCACAGGGCCCACAAGACTGCCCCATCATACTTCAGATGTCAATCAGAAGTCCAGGTTGTCACCTGGGCTTCTTATTTTTATCATTATTTAAGAGTGGGTGGAGGAGAGGTGCAGAAGAAGAGGGAGAGAATCTTAAACAGGCTCAAGTATCAGCACATATCCCAATGTGGGGCTCAATCCCACGACCCTGGGATCATGACCTGAGCCAAAATCAATAATTGGATACTCAATCAACTGAGCCACCCAGGCACCCTGTGCTTTGACTGGTGGTTTATAAATCTGAGGGTCCCACAACCTCCTCTTTGGATTTGATTAATTTGCTACAGTGTCTCACAGAACTCAGGGAAACACTTATGTTTACCGGTTTATTAAGGATATGATTGAAGATACAGAGGAACAGTCAGGTGAAGAGATACATAGGAGGAAGTCTGGGATGGTCCTGAGCATGAGAACTTCTATCTCCATGGAGTTGGGGTGAATCACCCTCTTTGTACATGGATGTGTACAACCTGGAAGCTCTTTGAATGCCAGATTATTGGGATTTTATGGAGATTTTCTCACATAGGTATGGTCAATTATTAACTCCATTTCCAGCCCCTATCCCTTTTCTGGAGAGTGGGGGGAGGGGGAGGTGGATAGTGCTGAAAACTCTAAGCTTCTAATATTGGCTTGGACTTTCTGGTGACCAATCCCCATCCAGGATCCCACCTAAAGTCGCCTCATTGGAACAAAAGATGCTCCTAGTTATTTTATCACTTGGGAGTTCACAATGGTTTCAGGAGCTCTGTGCCAGAAACTGGTGGCTGAGACCAGTATATATATTTTCTAATGTCTCACAACTGCAAAGTGAAATATTCAAACGTACAAGTATAGTCAGGGATTTCAATACTCTCCTCTCATATATGATAGAAAATGTAAGCAGAAAATCATCAAGGATATGAAGCAAACTTGAACAACACAATCAACCAGGAGACTTGATTGACATTTGTAGGACACTTTATTCAACAAAAGTAGAATATATATTCTTCTTAAGTACACATGGAACATTTACCAACATGGATCATATTCTGTGGAATAAAAACAAGTCCCAATAAATTTTAAAGGAATCAAGCCATACAAAGCATAGTCTCAGATGACAATGGTATTAAATTAGAAATCAATAATGGAAAGACTCCAGAAAATATGTAAATATTTGGAAACTAAATAACAAACTTATAAATAACTCATGGATTATAGGATGAATCAAAAAGGAAATTAAAAATATTTTAATTGAATGAAAATGAAAACAAAATATGTAAAAATTTGTGGGATCCTCCTAAAGTACTTAAATACCGAATCATTGTGTTGTACACCTGAAAATAATATAATGTTATATATTTCAATTATATCTAAAAAAAGGAGTACTTAGGATGAAATTTATCCTAAATTCATGAATATCTGTCTATATTATACAATAAGAAAGGTTTCAAATCAATATCCTCTTTAGGAAACTAGAAAAAGAAGAGAAAAATTAATCCCAAAGTAAGCAGAAGAAAGGGAATAATAAAGATCAAAGTGGGAACTGATAAAAGAGAAAAAAAATTAAAACAGCAGAGTAAATAAATGAACCCAAAACCTGGTTCAATAAGATCAGTAAAATTGATAAATCTCTAATCAGAGTGAAAAAAAAAAGAACATTCTACCTAAATGGGGCAGCAACTACTGAGTTTTGACTTGTTCCACTAGGCAATGCAAACATCATGTTACCAGTGCTTCTAATTATCAAGAGAAGTTGCGAATTCTCATTTTTTTGTGAAATATGATTTTCTAAAATTTTGGCAGTCAATTCAAAAATTTTCAGCATTATGAGGGCCAAACACAAACCATCTGTAGGCTTCCAGGCACTACGTAATTGTAGGATAAACATTGTAAGTAGAAGTTGACAACTGAGATACTCCATTTCTTACAGAAAATTACTAGAAATTAATTCTGCCTTTAATGTTGAATTTTTGTGTAATGAGATAATTTAATACACCTGCATCTTGTTTTAGCTAATCTCAACCGAGTAGTTCTCAATCTCAGTAGCACAAGTTACCTGGGGAGATTTTTAAAAAATACAGAAGATGAGGGGTACCTGGCTGGCTCAGGCAGTAGAGTGTGCCACTCTATCTCAGGGTTGTAAGTTCAACTTTACAACTTTACAAGTTTAAGGTAACTTGCAGACAAAAATAAGAACCTCTGGATAGATTGAGATAAGAATGAATACTCACTAGGGTAACTTATCTGTTGAAAACTCAGGAAAAAGAGGATATGATTTGCTCAATGGACTCAGTTTTCATTACTTCTCTTTAGTCCCAATCTAATCTCTTTTAGGGTAGTATTTTCAACTCATTCTTAAATAAATTGTCTACATCTACTTGCTTGATGATCACCAAACATTCCCTCATTCATTCATTCACTCATTCAATGTTTTGTACTCTGTATTTAGATCTGGGATTAATATATATATATATATATATATATATATATATATATATATATATATAATTCCTTGGCTTTTAGATACCACAATCACATAGAGGGAGTGAACATGTTAACAAATCTTCCTTGTTATAATCTACTGTATTCTGTCATTGCTCTTTGGCATGCAGTCAGTTCTTGTTTTCCACGCAATTTTTACCATCACCATGGGTGACTTCAAGATTTCTTTAGATTGTCCCTCCAAATTTAGCTTCAAACCTCCCTGATGCCTACAATTCCAACAGCTAAAATTCTATCCACTTTAAGCTCCAACTCTATGACTTTTACTATGAATCATATATTACAATTTAATATAATTTGTCTCATTCACCAGTGATAATTTTCTTCAAAATTGATACTTTTCTATCTCTTTTATCTCTACTATTTGGTACAATGAGCCTACGTCCCCTTCTTGCTGTCCTCCCAGGAGCATCATACTTTAGGTACCATACTTTATTTCAAGGACAATTTCAATTGATTAGTAATGATATCTGAATCAGTATGTCAAAAATTTTAAGGCTCTATCTTAAAGTAGTAGTGTCTGCCAATGGATATGGGAAAGGGGGTGGTAGCATACTTGCCCTCTTTGGTTTAACGCTGTATTTCCAGACATCAGCGTAACAAAATCACACATGTAACAATTAGATACAAAATTATGACATCAGCTACTACATTTCAAGTCTTTGAACTCAGAGAATTTTGGTAACTGTACCCCTATGGCATTTATCATATTATAGCTCTTAGAGTAGCTATTTGTGTATCCACTTTATCCTTCTTAAGTTTTGACAAGCTCCTTGAAGACAAGAACTATGTTTTACTTCTGTTTCCCTTCCACTGCTTGGGATGACACAAAAATGGCAATAGAAACTAAATTAAGGGACACCTGGGTGGCTCAGTCGGTTAAGCATCCAACTTGGCTCAGGTCATGATCTCACGGTTCATGGGTTTGGGCCCTGTGTCAGGCTCTGTGCTGACAGCTCAGAGCCTGGAACCTGCTTTAGATTCTGTGTTTCCCTCTCTCTCTGCCCCTTCCCCACTCTCTCTCTCTCTCTCTCAAAAATAAACATTTTAAAAAATGTTTAAAAAGAAACTAAATTTATTGGGTGCCAGGCACTGTTATGAAGCATCTTAATTAACAAAATGATCTCATTTAACTGTCACAACTACCTAGTACAATGGGCGCTTATCCTTACTCCAGTAGTACAGATGAGGAAAATGAGACTCAGGGAGGTTAAATGACTTGTCCAGGTCAATTAACTAAAAGACAAAACGTGGACTAGAACCTAGGCCTGACATCAATATCCATGATCTTTATGCTGTACTCAAAATTTGCAGAACCACGAGACTCCATGGACTGGGAATGCGGGCTCCAGAATCTCTGTCACCATGTGTGGGCTGAGGCAGCCCAGAAATGCATGTGCAGTGCCAGCAGTTCATGCCTGTGAAAGCGAAGCCACAACTGCATGGGAACTGTGGTGGCTGGAAGCCTGTGGATGGGCGGAGGACTGCAATGCAGTTTGGCATGAAGAGCAGACAGGCAAGGTGTGAGGTGACTGTGGGTCTGCTGAGGAGTCAGCGGGCACTGGGCTTGGTGAGTCAGAAGTGGATTCTGCCCTGTGCCATAGAATCATCATACTTCAATGGTGCAGATGACCTGTGCAAGAGTTGAAAGTGACTTGCACAAGGTCACCCAGTGTAATATTCAGGCTCATGAATACCTAAGTGAAATGTCAGAATCACATTTGTGATTTTATATGACATTGAGGAAAATGATAACAGTGAAATTTCTTCAAAGGTACTTCATAATGGATATCACAGAAGAATTTTTTTTTTTAAGTTTTTACTTAAATTCCAGTTAGTTGGGGCTCCTTAGGGGCGCAGCGACTCTTGATTGGCTTAGGTCATGATCTCACGGTTTGTGAGTTCCAGCCCTGCATCAGTCTCTGCACTGATGGTGCAGAGCCTGCTTGGAATTCTGTCTCTCTTTCTCCCTGCCCCTCCCCTGCCTGTGTTCTCTAAATAAATAAATAAATAAATAAATAAACATTAAAAAAATTCCAGTTAGTGTAGAGTGTAATACATTCATGTGTCCAATATAGCGATTGAAAACTTCATCCAGTACCCAGTGTTCATCACAAGTGTACTCCCTAATCCCCATCACCTATTTAACCTATTTAACCTCACCCATCACCTATTTAACCTCACCCACCTCCCTTCTGGTAACCATAAGTTTGTTCACTATAATTAAGAGTCTATCTCTTGGTTTGCCTCTCTCTGTTTTTTTCCCTTTGCTCATTTTGTTAAATCCCACATGTGAGTGAAATCATATGGTATTTGTCTTCCTCTAACTTATTTCATTTACCATAGAACACGCAGGGTACATGTATCCCTTTGAATTAGTATTTTTTTATTCTTTGAATAAATACCTACTAGTACAATTGCTGGATATTAGGACAGTTCTATTTTTAATTTTCTGAGGAACCTCCATAATGATTTCCACAGTGGGGGCACCAGTTTTCATTCCCACCAACACTGCAAGAGGGTTTCCCTTCTCTACATCATCGCCAACACCTGTAGTTTCTTGTGCTGTTGGTGTTGAGCAAGTCTGACAGGTGTGAGGGGATACCTCATTGTAGTTTTGATTTGTATTTCCCTGATCAGTAATTTTCAGCATCTTTTCGTGTGTCTGTTGGCCATCTATATGTCTTTGGAAAAATGTCTTTTCATGTATTTTGCCCATTTTTAAATTGTATTATTTGTTTTTTGGGTGTTGAGTTTTATGAGTTCTTTATATATATTAGATACTAGTCCCTTACTGGATATGTCATTTGCAAATATCTTCTGCCATTCTGTAGATTGCCTTTTAGTTTTTTGATTATTTCCTTTGCTGTGCAGAAGTTTTTATTTTGGTGAAGTCCCAATAGTTTATTTTTGCTTTTGTATCCCTTGCCTCAGGAGATATATCTAGCAAGAAGTTGCTATGGCTGATGTCAAAGAAGTCATTACCTATGTTCTCTAAAATTTTTATGGCTTCTGGTCTCACATTTAGGTCTTAATATATTTTGAGTTATTTTGGGGTATGGTGTAAGGAAGTGGTCCAGTTTAATTCTTCTGCATGTTGCTGTCCAGTTTTCCCAACACCATTTGTTGAAGAGATTGTCCTATTCCCTTTAGATATTATTTCCTGCTTTGTCGAGGATTAATTGACTGTATAGTCGTGGGTTTATTTCTCGGTTTTCTGTTCTGTTCTATTGAACAATGTATCTGTTTTTGTGCCAGCAGCATAATGTTTGGATCACTACAGCTTTGTAATATAACTTGAAGTCTGGAATTGCGATGGCTCCAGCATTGCTTTTCTTTTTCAAGGTTGCTTTGGTTATTTGGGGTCTTTTGTGGTTCCACACAAATTTTAGGATTGCTTATTACAGGGATTGCATTCAGTGTGTAGACTGCTTTGAATAGTATAGGCATTTTAGCAATATTTGTTCTTCCAATCCATAAGCATGGAATGTGTTTCCATTTCTTTGTGTCCTCTTCAATTTCTTTCATTAGTGTTTTATAGTTTTCAGAATACAGATCTTTCACGTGTTTGGTTAAGTTTATTCCTAGGTGTCTTACGGTTTTTGGTGCAATTGTAAATGGTGTTGATTTTTTAATTGCCCTTTCTCCTGCTTCATTATTTGTGCATAAGAATGCAACAGATTTATGTACATTGACCTTGTGTCCTGTGACTTAACAGAACTCATGTATTAGTTCTAGCAGTTTTGGGGTGGAATCTTTGGATTTTTCACATAGAGTATCATATCATCTTTGAAGAGTGAAAGTTTGATTTCCTCTTTGCCAATTTGGATGCCATTTTTTTTCTTTGGTTTTGCATGATTGCTCTGGCTAGGACTTCAAGTACAATATTAAATAACAGTGGTGAGAGTGGACATCCTTGTCACGTTCCTGAGCATAGAGTAAAATCTCTGTTTTTCCCCATTGAGAACAGTATTAGCTGTGATTTTTTTCATGTATGACTTTTATTATGTTGAGGTATATTCCCTCTAACCACACTTTGTTGAGTGTTTTTAGCATGAATGGATATTGAACTTTGCCAAATGTTTTTTCTGCATCTATTGAAAGGATCGTATAGTTCTTATCTTTTCTTTTACTAATGTGGTATATCACATTGATTGATTTGAGAATATTGAACCAGACTTGCAACCCAGGAATAAATCCCACTTGCCTGTGGTGAATGATTCTTTTAATGTGCTGTTGGATTCTGTTATTTATTTATCTATCTATTTATTTATTTATTTATTTATTTATTTAAATTTATATCCAAGTTAGTTAGCATATAGTGCAACGATGATTTCAGGAGTAGATTCCTTAATGTCTCTTACCCATTTACCCCATCCTCCTCCCACAACCCCTCCAGTAACCCTCTGTTTGTTCTCCATATTTAAGCATCTCTTATGTTTTGTCCCCCTCCCTGTTTTTATTGGGAATGTTTGTACCCTTGTTCTTTGGGAATATTGACCTATATTTATGTTTTTCAGTGGAGTCTTTATCTGGTTTTGGTATCAGGGTAATGTTAGCCTCATAGAATGAATGTGGAAGTTTTTCTTCCATTTCTATTTTTTGGAATAGTTTCAGAAAAATAGGTATTAACTGTTCTTTAAAGGTGTGGTAGAATTCACCTGTGAAGTTATCTGGCCCCAAACTTTTGTTTGTTGGGAGTTTCCTGATTACTGATTCAATTTCTTTGCTGGTTATCAGTGTGTTCAAGTTTTCTATTTCTTCCCATTTAAGTTTTGGTAGTTTATGTGTTTCTATGAACGTATCCATTTCTTCTAGGTTGTCTAATTTGTTGACATATAGTTTTTCATCATATTTTCTTATAAATGTTTATATTTCTGAGGTGTTGGTTGTTATTTCTCCTCTCTCATTTGTCATTTTCTTTATTTGGATCCTTTCTCTTTTCTTTTTGATAAGTCTGGCCAGAGGTTTATCAATGTTATTAAGTTTTTTCGAAGAACCAGGCCCTGGTTTCCTTGATCTGTTCTATTGGTTTTTTGTTTTTTGTTTTTTGTTTTTACTTTCTATATAATTTATTTCTGCTCTGATCATTATTATTTCCTTCCTTCTGCTGGCTTTAGGCTTTGTTTGTTGTTCTTTTTCTAGCTTCTATAGGTGGAAGGTTAGGCTGTTTATTTCAGATTTTACTTACTTCTTTTATAGGCCTGTATTGCTATATACTTCCCTCCTAGGACCACTTTTGCTGCATCCCAAAGGTTTTAGACCACGGTGTTTTCATTTTCATTTGTTTCTATGTATTTTTTATTTCTTCATTGTTTTAGCATGTTGTTTAATCTCCATATATTTGTGGTCTTTCCAAAATTTTTCTTGTGGTTGACTTCTAGTTTCATAGTGTTGTCATCAGAAAAGGTGAATGGTGTGGTGTCAATCTTTTTGTATTTGTTGAGACCTGTTTTGTGACCTACTATGTGATCTGTTCTGGATAATGTGCCATGTGAACTTGAAAAGAGTGTATATTCTGTTGTTTCAGGATGCAATGTTCTAAATATATCTGTTAAGTCCATTTGGTCCAGTGTGTCATTCAAAGCCATTGTTTCTTTGTTGATGTTGTGTTTAGATGATCTCTCCATTGATGTAAATGGAGTGTTAAAGTCCTCTACTATTATTGCACTATTATCAATTAAATCCTTTATATTTGTTATTAATTTTTTAATATATTTGAGTGCTCTCATGTTGGGTACATAAATATTTATAATTATTATATTTTCTTGTTGGGCTGTCTCCTTTATGATTATATAGTGCTCTTCTTTGTCTCTTATTACGGCTTTGTTTTAAAGTCTACTTTGTCTGAAAAATATTTTGCTACTCTGGCTTTCTTTTGACATGCATTTACTTGATAAATGTTTCTTCACCCCCTCATTTTCAATCTGCATGTGTCTTTATGTCTAAAATGAGTCTCTTGTAGGCAGCATATAGATGGGTCTTTTTTTTTTTATCCATTCTGACACCCTATGTCTTTTGATTGGAGCATTTAGTTCATTTACATTCAAAGTAATATTGATAGATATGTATTTAGAGCCATTTTATTACTTGTTTTATCATTGTTTATGGAGATTTCCCTGATCCTTTTTTGTCTTTGTCACTTTTGGTATTTCTTTTCTATTCAAAGAGTCCCTTTTAATATTTCTTGGATGGTTGGTTTAGTGGTCATGAACTTAGTTTTTGATTGTCTGGGAAACTCTTTATCTCCCCTTCTATTCTAAATGATAGCCTTGTTGGATAGAGTGTACTTGGCTGTAGATTTTTCCCATTCACCACATTGACTATATCATGTCACTCTCTTCTGGCTTGTCAAATTTCTGTTGAGAAATTTCCAGCTAGACTTATGGGTCTTCCCTTGTAAGTTAGGGACTTCCTTTGTCTTCCTGCTTTTAACGTTTTTTCTTTATCACTATATTTTGCAAATTTAATTACAGTATATGTTAGTGTTGGCCTTCTTTTGCTGATTTTGGTGGGGGTTGTCTGTGCCTCCTGGATCTATATATCTGTGCCCTTCCCCAGATTAGGGAAATTTGCAGCTATTATTTCTTCAAATAAATTTTCTGGCCCCTTTTCTCTTCTTCTTCTGGGACTTCTATAATACGAATATTATTATGTTTGATGGAGTCACTGAATTCCCTAAGTCTAGTCTTGTGGTGCATAATTCTTTCTATCTTTGTTCTGCTATGTTATTTTCCATTATTTTGTCTTCTGTGTCAATAATTCATTCCTCTGTTTTTTCCAGCCTGCTGTTCATTGCGTCAGACCTGTTTCCAGTCTCACTTATTGCATTCTTCATCTCTGATTGATTCTTTTTTAACTCTTTTATCTTTGTGGTAAGGGACTCCCTGATGTCTTCCATTTTTCTCTCGAGTGAGTATCCTTATGATTTTTGCTTTAAATTCTCCATCAGGCATGTTACTTATATCTGTTTCACTTAGATCTCTGACAATGGCCTTATCTTAGTCTTTCATTTGGGATAAATTCCTCCATCTTCACATTTTGTCTAAGTCTCTGTCTTATTTTCTGTGTTTGAAAAGCCAGTCTTGTCTACAGCTCCTGAAAGTAATGGCCTTTGAAGAAGAGGTCATGTAATGCTTAGGGCTTACCACTTCAGGGAATGCCTCTGGTGTATGTTGGGTGAACTCTGCTGTTGTGTTGTGGTTGGTCTGTCCTTCAGGCCAATCATCTGCAGAGGCTCTCCTTGTCTGCTGCAGGCAGCATTTGGTCCCTGGCCTGAATGTGGCAAGTTTTAATAGGTGTTCTCTGGTCTGCTTGTGAGAAGAGATTTGGCACAATCTCCACCAGAACTGAAGCCCTGTAGAACTCTGGTTGGGGTATTTGGTGTGGGTAGTGGTTTGTGCTGGTCTTCTGGGGGAGGGGCCTGCCATGTTGAGCCTGAGACAAGCATGACTTAAAGGGCAGTCCTGCCAGAATGCAGGGTGATGAGGCTTAGTTTAAGCCAGTTAGGCATCGGGTATTGATGCTGTACTACTTTCCCACAGATGGCTCTCTGTTGATGTTGAGGGACAGGATAGGAAAATGGTGTCAGCTAGCTCCTTTTGTCCTGGAGAAGCATTTCCATGAATGCTGCCTCTCAGGGACACTCTATGAGAAGAACAGTCTCCCCACTATGTTTCTCAAGCATTCTTCAGATTGCTGTTTCCATGCTGCCTGACCCTGTGTTGTTTGCCTGCCTTCTTTCCAGGAACATCACCATGCCCTCTGGCTTCTATCTTCCCCAAACCTGCTGACCTTTAAGACTCCAGGCTTTATGCCCTGCTGGTTGCAAGAACTCATGAAATTTAGCCCTTCTCATTTTCAAAGCCAATGGCTTTGGAGAAACATTCCTTTTATGTGCTTCCCCATGTGCTCCTCTCTTTATCTCTTGCCCTTCTCCATAACTTAGTCTTCCTCCTCTCTGCAGCTCCCACAATCCATTTCTCCCCTAAATCAGGTCTCCACACTTCTTACTTTCTTTTATGTGGCCTCTTCTCTTCCTTTATTTGTAGAGTTTTTTAATGTAGGTTTTCTGGTTTATTTCTTGGGTATTTAGTAGGAGAAACTGATAGTTATCTAGTTGTGTTCATGGACAAGGTGACCTCCTACTCCATCACCATCTTCCTCTGTCCAGAGAAGATTGTTTTGTATGGATAATACGCACAACCTATATTCTGGGTCATCATGCATTGGAACCATTAATATTTTGTACACTTCAAATGTTAGCAATGCAACTAAGCTAAGATCAAAGGGCCGAGTTCTGTTTTGTTGTAAATACATGGATGAGGAAATATTTCCTTACAAGGTAACAATCAGCAGGATCTAGTAGAATGGGTAAATGTGTTAAACTAAACTCTAAAAATTAAATTTCAAAGGCAGTCAGATTCACAGCTTCATTCTGATAACCTAAGTTGCCAGGGTGAATGTGGGAAGAAGTAAGTGTCTTAGAAAACTGATGTTAGTGATGGTCTGTTAGTGATGTTAGTGATAGTGCAGTTATCAAAGCTGAATATTTTGTTAAGCAAGGAGTAGTGATGAAACAACTGGAAGAGAAGATTTTTTTTCTATTGGATAAAAACACAATAGGCTATTTCAAATCTTGACTGGAGAAGGAAATTTTCCTGACAATACCACTTAAAGAGGATCATGAAGTACAACAATGTAAGAAAAGCAATGTAATGATAAGGGGCAATTTCTTTGAAATTGTAATATCATCTTGAACTTTCTATGTGCAGGCTAAGAGCCCTGAAGAGATACATAGTCGTATTAAAAAAAATCTCTGTTGCCACTGTAGCACAGTAAGGACCTTGCCAATCAGCATCTTCTATGCAGAAGACTGGACACTGTTGAATCCTTGCATACAAGGTTATACATGAAAAACAAATGAAGGAAGCATGTATGTGGGTTGTCATGCAAATGTGCCTTCTTACTAGAGATCTGGGACTTAGTTAGTACTTACAACTGATCATAGAAAGTTGAATTAACCAAATTGCCTTTTAACAGTTATGGTAACTGACTTGTTAACACTAATGCAAACTATTTCGCTACAGTAATCAGGTTGTATATGTATATTTTTTTAAAAATATAAATTATGAATAAATGCAACTTTCTTAATTGGAAAAATCACATTAGGCTGTTTTCTAAAGATTAATTTACTGAATTATCCTTAAAGTTTCAACTTTCATGTTTTATGTATTTTCAAATTTTTAATACCATACCACTTGTAATGTACCTTTGTTCTAATAATATGTGCAAACTCATGCATGCATAAGCATTGGATAAACTTTACATTACTATAGTTTGCATGGAAGTTTAGAAATATTTTTAATGTTTTAATTTTAGTTTTGAGAGAGACAGAGACAGAGACAAAGACAGAGCATGAGCAGGAGAGGGCCAGTGAGAAAGGGAGACACAAAATCCAAAGCAGGCTCCAAGCTCTGAGCTGTCAGCACCAGAGCCCCACACAGGACTTGCTTGAATTCACAAACCATGAGATCATGACTTGAGCCAAAGTCGGACGCTTAACCAACTGAGCCACCCAGGCGCCCAGTTTGCATGGAGTTTTAAATCTCAGGTGAAATTTAGCCACCTCATAGGAATCTTGTGTTTTGTTAATTTGTACCATTTTGTTTTCAAAGTCACTAGTGTCTTAAATAAATACAATACGCTAGGAACTGTATGACAGTGCATTTGGAATGGTCATATTTAAGGAAATATTTATATTTGATTTAGTTAGAAGCAAATTAAAATTAATATTTGCAACTGATAGTTATTTCACTGAAGTTTTTTTCACCACAGTTTTAATAAATGATAAAATATGTACCCTTTGCTACATTTAAAATCTTAAGTCATGTGAATGTGTGAGGTATTCAAAACTAAATAAATATAATTAAAATGAAAGGTGAAAAGTCTATGCTATTATTGGTTACAATGAAATTCAGGGAAGAATAACTAAGTTTGTCAGACTTCCAGGCAAAAGAATAGGTGTGAAAAATGTTGAGTTCTGCTAATTAAAGAAATATGACAATGGAATACTACGTGGCAATGACAAAGAATGAAATATGGCCTTTTGTAGCAACGTGGATGGAACTGGAGAGTGTGATGTTAAGTGAAATAAGTCATACAGAGAAAGACAGATACCATATGTTTTCACTCCTATGTGGATCCTGAGAAACTTAACAGAAGACCATGGGGGAGGAGAAGGAAAACAAAAGGTTAGAGAGGGAGGGAGCCAAAACATAAGAGACTCTTAAAAACTGAGAACAAACTGAGGGTTGATGGGGGTGGGAGGGAGAGGAGGGTGGGTGAGGGGTATTGAGGAGAGCACCTGTTGGGATGAGTACTGGGTGTTGTATGGAAACCATTTTGACAATAAATTTCATATAAAAAAAGAAATATGACATTGGGGGTGCCTGGGTGGCTCAGCTGGTTAAGTGTCACTTCAGCTCAGGTCATGATCTCATGGTTCATGAGTTTGAGCTCCACATAGGGCTCTGTGCTGACAGCTCAGAGCCTGGAGCCTGCTTTAGATTCTGTGTCTCCCTCTGTCCCTCCCCCACTTGTGCTCTGTCTCTCTCTGTTTCTCTCAGAAATAAACAATAAAAAATTAAAAAAGAAATATGACCTTTATTTTTATTTTCTGTATTTTAATTTTCTTATCTTTTAAAAATATGTGGGATAATTCTTAGTGTTGATTGAGAATATACACTGAAATAAAGGGATAAAATGGGTAGGCCCCTTTTAACACAGCTTAGTTGGAATTGGAATATTGCATTCCACTTTAGGCTGACTGAATCTTCAGGTGGCAAAGTTGCCAAATTTGGCTTTGTTGACAAGAACTGGTTTCTTAGTGGACATGATTGTTGACTGTCATTGCTTTAAACTCACTCCTAAGCTCCATAGCGCAATGGATAGCGCATTGGACTTCTAAACTCACTCCTAAAAATTCATTGTTTTGGACTGAGAATGACAAATACCATATGATTTTACTAATATGAGGAATCTAAAAAAAGACAATTGAGTAAACAAACAAAAAGCAGAATCAAACCTATAAATACAAAGAGCTAAGTAAAGGTTGCCAGGTGGAGGAGGGTGGGGGGAATGGTCAAAATGGGTGAAGGGAAGTGGGAGATAAAGGTTTCCAGTTATGGAATGAATAAGTCATGGCAATAAAAAGCACAGCATAAGGAATATAGTCAATGATATCATAATAGTGTTGTATGGTGACAGATGGTAGCTACACTTGTGGTGAACATAACAAAATGTAAAAACTTTTTGAATAACTATGTTTTACAACTGAAATTAATGTAACTGTGTGTCAACTATACTCAAAAAATTTAAAGAAAAAACAATAAAATTAAAATGCATTGATTTAGGAAGGAACTTTCACATGTATGCTGCATGGCTCATGCTTCTGCTCTGTGTGTGTATGTCTTATTTGTTTTTCAGAGAATAAAGTCCCACACTGAGTTACTAAAAAAATTGCAGAACCATAATAATGATTCAAAGAACACAAAACATTAGCATAAATATAGTTTAACTTATTAGGCTGGATGGTGGGTGCATGGGTTACATTGTACAATTCTGCATACATTTTTTAAAAATTAAAATAAATTGATTTTAATGAATTTGAATGCCGGCTTCCTTTTCTGTTGGGCATAAATATTCAAGCATCAGCATCTCTATTTCTATTACATAGTTCAGGTAACAAACCAATTATTATGAGCAATAGGCTAGACATTGTGCTACATGCTTAGGGTACAAAAATGAAGACACACATAGTCCCAACCTTTTCTAACAGTCTAGTGAAACAATAAAAATAATTCACATTGACTCCATGTCTATGACTTATTTATGAGTGATAGAAGTATTTTAAATGGACCTTATTTAGTTTTCACAATAGTGCTATGAATTAGTATTAATTTCACCCTGTTACTGAGATTTAGACAAATTAAATAACCTTTATAAGCCCCAAATCACACAGCTATCGAATGGCAGAGCTGGAATTTAAAAGCACGTTGGCCTGGTTCACCATGATGTTAGTCTTTCAAAACACGTCATTTCAATATCAGCAGGGAACTCCCACATAATGTAGGAGGTGATACTACCTAACAAGCTGCATGGATGCTGTGAGTGCCAGAGGACAGGTGCTGTGCCCAAGCATCCAGGTATGATGTCAGGAGACACTGCCAAGGAGACACATGAACAAAATATCCCTGTGCTTCCTTTAAAAGATCAAAAAACTGGTGAGGTAGGTCTGACTTAGAGATTTACAGTAGTAATCTCAAGAAATACCAAGAGATCCCTCAGAGAAGGTCCTAGCGAAGGAGACTTCATGCCGACCATCAAGCACAGGCTCAGGAATTACAACAGCATGTCTTCCAGTGCTGTAATAGCCAGCATGAAGGAGAGCACAATGTCTTCATTCTGCATTTCATCTTGATCTGTTGCCTAGCCAGACTTATACCTGATTTTTTTTTCTCCCCTCCCCCAAAACTGAAGAACTTTATTGAAAACTATGACTGGTAGAAACTCCAGATTTTTGCTTTAAAGTCAACTAACAACATCTTCCAGATTTCCCTAGTACTGCACATTCTTGTCTCTATTTTAAAAATTTTGAGATCCAAAACCAAATTAAAAACTTAGCTGGCAAAATCCTGCTCAAAGATCTAGCTCTCATACTATTTATTTTTCTAAATTTCACATCTATACCTTTTATCCCTATATTCTCTATGCTATACATTACATCACTGTGCATTATTGATTTTATAACTGGAAGAATGCACCCCTTAATCCCCTTTGCCTATTTCATGCGCCCTTCTACCCCCTCCACTCAGGCAACCATTGTTTGAGTTTGTTCTCTATAGCTATGTTCTCTGCATCTATGACCAAAACTCCTAGATAGTTTGTAAGTTTGTTAGATTGTTAGTTTGTCTTGTTTTTTAGATTCTACATATAAGTGAAGTCATACATAATTTCTCTATTTGACTTATTTCACTTAGCATAATACCCTCTAGGTCCATCAATGTTGCAAATAGCAAGATTTCATTAGTTATGACTAATATTCCATTGTATGCATATACTACATCTTCCTCATTCATTTATATATCAATGGACATTTAGGTGGCTCCTATATCTTAACTACTGTAAATAATGCTGCAATAAATTTAGGGGTACATATGCCTTTTTGAATTAGTGTTTTCATTTTCTTTGGATAAATATTTAGAAGTGGAGTTGCTGGGTCATAATATAGTTCTATTTTTAATTTTTTGAGAAACCTCCATACTGTCTTCCATAGTGATTGCACCAATTTGCATTCCCACCAACAGTATATGAAGGATCTTTTTTCTCCACATCCTCGCCATTCTGATAGGTGAGGTGATATATCAAATTGTGGTTTTGACTTATATTTCCCTGATGGTTAGTAATGTTGAACATCTTTTCATGTGTCTGTTGACCATGTGTATGTCTTCCTTGGAAAAGTCTATTCAGGTCCTCTGTCCATTTTTTAATTAATTAATTAATTTATTTATTTTACTGTCTTTTGTTTAATTTTATTTTTTAATTTACTCCAAATTAGTTAGTATGTAGTGCAACGATGATTTCAGGAGTAGATTCTTCAATTCCCCTTACCCATTTAGCCCATCCCTCCTCCCACACCCCCTCCAGTAACCCTTGTTGCATCCACACGACTCCTGAAACAGAATGCTACGGGCACCAGTGACAGTCACAACAAAGTTTATTACAATGAGAGGCAAGGCCGACCGATCGGGACCAACACTCTTGATAAGAGTGCGGCCTCGAACAGCCGGGGTACAGAGTTTTTATAACCGATCACATCGTTTTATCATCACCTGGGAACAGAACAAAGAAACAGTTTCCAGATGAGTTAGAAACAGTTGCCTAATGAGGTGTTTACTTTAGACTTTCTGCCTCTAAGTTGCAACCAGTGGATCTCCTTGACCCTGCCTCTGATGCTCTTTTCTTTGAACTTTTGTTTCCTTAATTGGTGAAGCCTAATTCACAAGAGTATGAGGCGTAATTTATAAGAGTAAAGCAAGGCTGTTACCTCTTAACCTTCAATGTCAACACAAAGCTGTCATTTTTCAAGCTAAGCATTAGCCTTACACTACAATTTAACCCTTACATTTCCCCCTTTTCTTGTCAGTGAATCAATCCCTTGATTCATCATTAGGAACTAAGGGGATATAATTGGACCTGATCATCATAATTTTTATTTCACTAACTCGCTTCTTGACATATTGTACTAACCAATTGATAATGCATGGGCCAATAGTTAACCCGAGAAGTAACAATAGCAGTGGCCCAGCTACGACTGTAAGCAGTGATGTGAGCCAGGGGGACCAAGAGAATAAACTCTGATACCAATTATTGCTGGCTTCCCTGGCACGTTCCCTGGCCCTAAGATTATCCCTGACCAAACTGAGAGTGTCTCGGATTACTCCGGAATTGTTCGCATAAAAACAGCACATTTCTCCGAGGGCCATGCAGAGGCCCCCTTCCTTCATGAAGAGTAAATCAAGCCCTCTTCTGTTTTGTAATACAACCTCAGCTAAAGAGTCTACTTGGTGTTCTAGCCGAGAAATTAAAGTTTCCAAGTAGCCTAGGTCTCGGTCCACTTGCTTACAGTTTTGAAATTTTGGTCCCCCGCAATGAGTCCAGCAGTTCCAATAGCTGTGGATCCCGCAATTCCCAGTCCCACTAGGAGTGGAATGAGAACTGGTGCTGCCCTTTTTACCCTGGAATGTCCTTCAAATAGACGTAGATGTTCTCTCCCCGCTTCTCCGCTATATAGGTATATTTGTGGGAGAATATGAACTAGGATACAAATCTCTTGGGTGCCGACCCCAAAGTATGCGGCTGCAATGCAGGGGGTAATTCCTGATGAGCAAGCAAACCAGGATCCAGTAAGGGCTATATGCTGTACTTTGGGCGCTATCAGTATCTGAACTACTTGGAATATACACTTCTGCACAAGAGTTTTTGTAAGGGGAGTTCTGCCAATTATATTCTTGGGACACTATACACCAACCCTGCCCTTGGAGGTCTCCTAGGGTTAAAATTGGTTGTGAACCCCAAGGGCACAATGTCGTGCTTGGATTTAGCAATTTCACGACATGCTTTTCTATGTCTTGTCCAATGCTAGCATTTGTAGCCACTCCCACATAATATGGGGGTTTAGGGTTTAAACACAGCCAACAATCTTGTACAATCTCAGTGTGAGATGAATTTAGCCAAGCATACATAGAATCTACTACATCTAGCCAATGCATCTCAGGGGAGAACGGGTTCTGGATATGACCTGTAGTTGGTAATTCCAACTTTGTGGGGGCACCCGATTGTGAGGTAGGTTGGGAAGGGACAGTCGGAAAGAGTGGGGGGTGTAAAATCATATCCTTGTTTGGCCCTACCGGATTGGGTGGAGTTTTTCTTTTAACCCATTGTATAGTAAAGGAAATGCCCTTGTCAACTCCTGGAGCATACATCCTGAGACCCCAAGTGTGTCCAGTGTCCCAGGAAGAGGAAAAGGTACTGGAACTAGAAACCTTTTTTAAACATATTTTTGTTGGTTTACATTTTCCTTGAGTCTTACATTTGGGATCTGGAGTTCTAAGGAGGGTGATTAAGGGATCATGGCCCTGTCCTGCCAGCCAGGGGGCCAGCGTTTCACAACCCCATTTTGCACAATGGTATTGGCCTCTTCCTTCACATTCGACCTTTCTATTTGCAGGGCAACTGTATAACCCTGGTATGTCAGCCAATTTTTGTTCTTGATCCCTGTGTCCACATCCATAGGTAACCATATAGGGGGTTTTGGGGACCGGAGGAGCGAAGCCCGTTGACTGTTTATAATTAGTAACTAAAGTCCCCCATGAGTCCCCCACCAAGTCGCATAAATCAAACAAAAAACAAGGCACAGTGGAAGAGGTATTAGATGCTATCACCTTTCCTGTGACAGTGTCCCTGAGTTCCCATTGTTATGGCCAAAAAGATAGGGGATGCAATTCCATACAGTCCCCCACACTTATCACCATACAAACCCAGAAAATTATTATTCCCGCATCAGTCTTAGCTTTAAAGGATCTTCTGGATGCCTTTGAACCTTCCATTGCTGTTTGTTATCTGGTTCTGTATCAGTCTGGGTTGTTCCCGCCTTCACGCAGTTTTTCTTAACCTGAGAGTGATGAATCCAGGTTCGGACACCATCTACCTTCACGGCCATGGGCGTAGTCAGAATCACGGTGTGTGGTCCTTTCCAGCGCGGCTCCAGGGTTTTAGGCTCGTGCCTTTTGACCCAGACTAAGTCTCCTGGTTGAAAGGGGTGGGGAAGAACAGGAGGATGAGTGAAGGCTTCTCTCAAGGCCCTGGTTATTTCCTTCTGTACATGTTGCAGGGCCATGAGCGAAGCCAGCAAATGGTCCTGTTCCAACTGTTCCATTACATCGTCTCCTAGCCTCGGCAGGATAGGTGGAGGTCTGCCAAATAAAATTTCATAAGGGGAAAATCCCTTGACAAATGGAGTACAATGCGCTCGCAAAAGGGCAAAAGGCAGGACATCAACCCAATTTTCGCCTGTCTCAAGGGACAATTTGGTTAAGGTCTCTTTTAGGGTCCGATTCATCCTTTCTACTTGACCCGAGCTCTGGGGTCTATATGCACAATGTAATTTCCAATCTATTCCCAATGCCTGGGCTAGACCCTGGGACACCTGCGCCGTGAAGGCCGGGCCATTGTCCAATCCTATGCTCAGAGGCAGCCCGAATCTAGGGATTATTTCATTTAATAATTTCTTAACTGTCGCCTGAGCCATTTCTGATTTAGTGGGGAATGCCTCGACCCACCCGGAGAAGGTGTCTACAAAAACAAGCAAATATTTATAGCCATATTTCCCTGGTTTAATCTCAGTAAAATCTACTTCCCAAAAGCGGCCTGGCTCAATTCCTCTATCTCTTTTAGCTTCTGAAACCTTCCTATTTGCACCCTGATTCACTTGGGCGCAACTTACACACCTTTCAACCACCTCTTCAATCTCTTTTCCCAGCCCTTGTGCCCTGAACTTCTTCTGCACTAATTCTGCCATCTTCGTTTTTCCCAGATGAATCCCTTGGTGGAGCTGACCCACCATGCGCCGCCCAAGTGCCGCGGGTAAGAGTATCTTACCTTCAGGATCCTGAAACCACTTTTGTCCCGGCATCTTACTTCCCCCTTTTCTGGAAATCCACTCCAAATCTTTAGGAGTGTAACTGGGCTCCAGTGGAAGCAGGGGCTCTGTCAAGATCGGTAGCTCCAAGGCACTTTCACTTTTAGTTAGGGCAGCTTCTCGGGCTGCTGCATCAGCCAGGCGGTTTCCGACTGCCTCTAGGGAGTTGCCTTTTTGATGTCTTGGGCAGTGAATGATTGCCAGCCTTGCAGGTTCCCAGATGGCTGCTAGAAGATCTAAAATTTCAGCTTTATTTTTGATGGCCTTGCCTTCTGCTGTGAGGAGACCACGCTCTTGATAAATGGATCTGTGTACATGTGCGGTTGCAAAAGCATAGCGGCTGTCCGTATAAATGTTAACTGACTTGTTTCTTCCAAGTTTTAGGGCTTTTGTTAGTGCGATGAGCTCTGCGCGTTGGGCTGAAGTTCTTGGGGGAAGGGTCTGTTGACAGAAAACTTCACAGTCTGTCGTCACCGCAGCACCGGCATACCTTTGCCCTTGAAACACAAAACTACTGCCGTCTGAAAACATGCTGATATCAGGGTCATGTAAAAGAATGTCCGTAAGATCAGAGCGGAGGGACGAGATCATTGCCAAGGTTTCTGGGCAAGAGTGTAGAGGGGGATTCTGCCCTTCAGGCAGCAAAGTGGCTGGGTTTAAGGTTGTGGGAGCACAAAAATGTATTCGGGGCTGGTCGAGTAGCAATGCTTGATATTGGGTAATCCGAGCATTTGACAGCCATCGCTCTGGGGGAGCCCGCAGTAAAGTTTCCACTTCATGGGGCCCCGTGACAGACAATGCTTGTCCCAAGGTTAGTTTGTCTGCATCTTTAACTAGAAGCGCAGTGGCGGCAATTTGTCGAATGCATGGGGGCCACCCGGAAGAGACTGGATCCAGCCGTTTTGATAAATAAGCCACTGGTCAGGCGCCAAGGTCCTAGGGGCTGAGTCAGAACTCCCTTGGCTACCCCCCCTTTTTCGGCTACAAACAAATGGAATGGTTTGGTGGGATCTGGCAGGGCCAAGGCTGGTGGGGTCATGAGAGCATCTCGTAAGGCTTGGAAGGCTTTAGTTTGAGTCTCTCCCCACATGAAGGATTCTGGAGACCCTTTGAGGGTGGCATACAAAAGGGCTGCCAGTCCAGCAAAGCCAGGTATCCATAGTCTGCAGTAGCCTGCCACCCCAAGGAACTCGCGGACGTGTTTGCGAGTTTTAGGCTGAGGAATATCGAGTATAGCCCGAATTCTTTGTTCACCAAGATAGCGCTTACCTTTTTTAAGGTTGTAACCTAGATAGGTCACTGCAGTACGACAGACCTGTGCTTTTCTGGCTGACACTCGGTACCCCAGTTTTTGTAGAAGACTCAAGAGTCCTTTGGTGGCATTCAGGCATTCTAAATGAGAAGGGGCCGCCAACAAGATATCATCAACATATTGCAATAGAGTTACCTGTGGGTTGGAGATCCGAAATGGCTCTAAATCTTGGTGCAGGGCTTCATTAAAAAGAGTAGGAGAATTTTTAAATCCCTGGGGGAGTCACGTCCAGGTGA
The DNA here is from genome assembly GCF_018350175.1 of Felis catus. Taxonomy (NCBI): domain Eukaryota; kingdom Metazoa; phylum Chordata; class Mammalia; order Carnivora; family Felidae; genus Felis; species Felis catus. The sequence goes on along the minus strand of NC_058386.1, from coordinate 44,979,058 downwards.
GCTGTCCGGCTTTTCCCTCTTCAGGATCAGTCCATTCAAATGCAAATAGTGGCTGGCTTTGTGGGGCCAGTGGGATGGCAAAGAAAGCATCTTTTAAGTCCAGAACTGTATAATACACCTGAGAAGGGGGAAGCAGACTAAGGAGAGTATAAGGGTTGGGTACAGTGGGATGAATGTCCATTACCCTGGCGTTTACTGCTCTTAGGTCTTGAACTGGCTGGAAATCGGATGAATTAGGCTTCCGGACAGGAAGAAGCAGAGTATTCCATGGCAACTTGCATGGGATCAAAATGCCAGAGTCGCGCAAACGCTTGATGTGAATAGCGATTCCCCGCCTAGCCTCCCGGGACATGGAATATTGTTTTAGTCTTACCGGAAGTGCAGATGCCTTAAGTTCCACTATTATGGGAGCTTGATGAATTGCCAGCCCAGGTGGATTGGTTTCAGCCCATACCTGGGGAAAATCCGCCTGGAGGCTTTTAAGGAGGGGATCGACTGCATGGACATTTTCATTAGGCACTGGAGTGAGCAGGCCCTCTTCCCCAAGTGGCACAGTCACCATTACTGTTGTTGGGCCATCCTGGCCGACTTTAATATGCATACCCCCTTCAGTGAATTTCAAAGAAGCCGTTAGTTTATGCAGTAGGTCTCTACCTAGTAATCCAGGGTAGGGGCATTCAGGCATGATTAGGAAAGAATGTGTAACAGTTTTACGGCCTAAATCTACTTGTTCAGTGGTCCATTTACAAGTCTGGGACCCAGTTGCTCCTTGCACCAGGGTTGCCCCTTGCCTGGTGGGGCCAGGATCTTGTTTTAAAACTGAAAAGGTTGCCCCAGTGTCCACCAAGAAAGTCTTAGGTTGGCCCCCTATATTAACAGTAACCAACGGCTCAGAAGGGGCCACCAAGCCATGGCCCCGTCAGTTGAAATCGACTCCCATCACAGATACCTGGGGTGGCCGAGTTTTGCCTTGGGCTAAGTTGGGGCAATACTTTTTCCAGTGTCCCTCTTGTTTGCAATATGCACACTGATTTTTTCCTAGTGACACTTTAACCCTTTGTTTATCTTTTTTCTTTTGTTCAGACCAGAATTCTTTGGGCGTTCCGGGTCCTCTTCCCTCACGGGCATCCAGGACGGCTGCCACCACCTTGCTTAATTTTTTTGTCTGTCTTTCTTCCTGAGAATCCCTATTGTTGAAAACCTTTTGGGCTATTTCAACTAACTCAGATAAATTTTTTCCTTCAAACCCATCTAATTTTTGTAACTTTTTCCGAATGTCTGGGGCTGCCTGTGAGACAAAAGCCAGATTTAATGCCCTTCTGTTTTCAGGTGCCTCAGGGTCAATAGGGGTAAAGGTGCGGTATGCCTCCATGAGCCTTTCTAAGAAGGCTGAGGGGCTTTCTTCAGCTCCCTGAATTACTTCTGTTACCTTAGACATGTTTGTGGGCCAGCGGGCGGCCACTCGGAGACCTCCCAGTAGAGTCTGGCAAAATAGGGTTAATGATTGCCTACCGTGAGGAGTGTTTGGGTCCCAATTCTCAGGATGCGAGGAAGGAAAACTTCCTCCAGCACAGCAGGATCCATGGTGGGTTGCCCGTTTGGCCCCATCACTAATTTCTGGGCCTCACGACGGATCTTATCTCGCTCCTCAGTGGTGAAGAGAACCTGCAAGAGCTGCTGGCAGTCATCCCAGGTTGGCTGATGGGTCACAAATATGGTTTCAAGAAGAGAAATTAATGCTTGGGTTTTCTCTGAGAATGAGGGGTTTTGAAGCTTCCAATTATAAAGGTCGCTAGTGGAGAAGGGTACATAAGTCATAAAGGGTCGGACTTCACCCTGCAGGGGTGGCCCTGGACGAAGGGGTAGGGCAGTGGGAAGGGGATGAAAGGGAGTCCCTGACCGGGTATGAGATGGGCTCAGGGGAGTGTCCTGACTCGGGCTTGCCTCCTGATCTGAAGCATCCTGACTTGTATTTTTTGAGCGAGAACTATAGGGCGGCAGGCGGTAAGTTTCTTCTTCTTCCTCTGGTGCAGGTGATAGAGGGGGCAGCCGCTTAGTCCCGTCAAGATTCTTATTTTGAGCTCCAGATGGGCTGCCTTTGAGTGGTAAAGCCTGTACTTTAGGGAGGCAAGGGGAAAGGGGAAGGAGAAGTTTTAACCAATCTGGAGGGTTTTCGATGAGGGTCCTCCATGCCCCAATATATGGGATTTGGTCTTCGTGCCTAAAAAAGACAATATCATGAACCTTATATATCAATGTAAGGTCAAAGGTCCCCTGTGGAGGCTATTCCACCTGAAAGCTGGTCCATTCCACCTCGCAGAGAGTTCGAAGGAATGACTTCTTAATGTGGAGGCCGAAAACTGAGGCAGCTCTCCTATAGTCCTGGAAATGGGTTAGTATGAGACTCAGAGGGGTGGGGGTACTCTGATTTTGACCCATGACAAAGATAGGCAGAACTGACAAGGACACACAGACAGTCAACAGGAAGAAGACAATTAAGACACGAAGAAAACACAAGTTTGAGATCTCTAGGCCAGTAGGCCGTGGCAGCCACCTGAAAATAGGATCCTTCTTGACAAAAACCAAACCAAATGGGGTCCACCAGCGTCCCGGTAGGATCCCTGACTCTGGGTCTATAGCCGCATCCAGCAGACCCTCCTGAGTCATCCAAATGGCGCTCCCCAATAATTCCTTACCTCTCCCAATCCCGAGCTTCTTCCCAGGGGTCGGCAGAGCAATCCGCAGAAAGGGCCCTGTTTCAGACCTTTTAACTTTCTGGCAGAACAATCCAAGGAAAGGGCCCTGTTTCAGACCTTTAACTTTCCCGCGGAACAATCCAAGGAAAGGGCCCTGTTTCAGACCTTTAACTTTCCCGGCTAATGCACCAAATGTTGCATCCACACGACTCCTGAAACAGAATGCTACGGGCACCAGTGACAGTCACAACAAAGTTTATTACAATGAGAGGCAAGGCCGACCGATCGGGACCAACACTCTTGATAAGAGTGCGGCCTCGAACAGCCGGGGTACAGAGTTTTTATAACCGATCACATCGTTTTATCATCACCTGGGAACAGAACAAAGAAACAGTTTCCAGATGAGTTAGAAACAGTTGCCTAATGAGGTGTTTACTTTAGACTTTCTGCCTCTAAGTTGCAACCAGTGGATCTCCTTGACCCTGCCTCTGATGCTCTTTTCTTTGAACTTTTGTTTCCTTAATTGGTGAAGCCTAATTTACAAGAGTATGAAGCGTAATTTATAAGAGTAAAGCAAGGCTGTTATCTCTTAACCTTCAATGTCAACACAAAGCTGTTATTTTTCAAGCTAAGCATTAGCCTTACACTACAATTTAACCCTTACACCCTCTGTTTGTTCTCCATATTTATGAGTCCCTTATGTTTTGTCCCCCTCCTTGTTTTTATATTATTTTTGTTTCCCTTCTCTTATGTTCATCTGTTTTGTCTCTTAAAGTCCTCATATGAGTGAAGTCATATATTCATCTTTCTCTGACTGACTAATTTGATTTGAGTTTTATGAGTTCTTTATGTATTTTGGATGTTAGCCTCTTATTGGATACATCATTTGCAAATATCTTCTCCCACTCAGTAGGTTGCTTTTTGCTTTCATTTTGTTTCCTTAACTGCGCAGAAGCTGTTTAGTTTGATGTAGTCCCATTTGCTTATTTTTGTTCTTGTTGTCCCTGCCAAGTGGCAAACATGCAAGATGGCTTCCAGCCATAAAGAGCTCATTGAGACTAGGCAACTGGAAGAGATGGTGAGGGACACACCACAGATGATTTGGGTTCACAGTGAGTACTAGAGGTAGGTGTTGCAGTTGGTTATTAGCTAATCAAAAATGACACAAAGCTCTATGACAAAATTTTGGGCAAGTAATGTTTAAGGCATTGTCACTAAGATCCAAACATTGGAGCTTTACAGGGGACCCAGTGGCTTCTGGAACCACCACTATGTTATTTGAATGAAAATACACTTCCACAAGGTTTGGAAGCTTCTGAGCAAGGCGTTTTGGAAAATTCAGATGTCATGACTGAATGTATCCCATCAGGCACACTACAGCACTACATCTTGTCAAAATTGGTCCATTTCTTAGTGCTGGTGGAGCCAGGGCTATGGATGCAGCTGGTACTGGACAGCAAGCCCTGTGTATATATTCTTTATGTCTTTAACATATTATAATATTTTTAAATTAGTGACCATAAGAACTTAGATAATTTAGTTCTATCTCTTTCTAAACTTATAAAGTCATTTTATAATGCCCCTAACATATGTTAAGTTCAGTTTAACAATTTTATCATGAATTATTTAGATATAAGATGCTATTATATAGCATACCATGGTTTACAATGTACACTATATTTGCACCCATGTTTAGAAATTTGTATCTGAGGTAACTTAGCAATACATAGGTCTATATAAATGACAAGAGCGAAATGTTTAAGGAGTAGAATGGAATCCAAGAAACTTGAAACTTAAAAAAAACTATATTGGGCATAGAATATAGAAAAATTAGTAAACAAAGAGGGAGTGGACTGTCAGTATACAGCCCAGAAAGTGGTGCATTAAGAAGAAAATTTAAGCATTTAATTACTTTTGGTAGGAGTGATGACTATGTTAGGGTCATTGACATAACCCATAAGAATCATAACTTATAAGAGCTATGGCTTACTGTGCAGCAAGGAACCTTATCATTAGGATTTTTCCAGTGTAGATAGGGAGAGAACATGCAGACACAAAGATACATATCATTAGTCCACTTGTAAACTAAAATTTTCATTAAGAATCACCTATTGGAGAGAGGGAGGGAAGATGGTGGCGTAGGAGGAAGCTGGGCTCACCGCGCGTTCTGCTGATCACTTAGATTCCACCTACACCTGTCTAAATAACCCAGAAAACCACCAGAAGACTAGCAGAACAGAGTTTCCAGAGCCAAGAGCAGACGAGAGGCCCACGGAAGAGGGTAGGAAGGGCGTAGAGGCGGTGTGCACTGCACGGACTGGTGGGAGGGAGCCGGGGCAGAGGGGCAGCCTGCCGGCCAAGCAGAGCCCCTGAGTTTGGCTTGCAAAAGCTGAGGGGCCGAAAGGAGTGTATTCTGACAGCAAGCACGAATTAGCATCTGGGAGGTCAAAAGTTAACAGCTCTGCTCCAAAGGCGGGAAGGCTGGAAGACAAAGGGAGAGAGAGTTGCTGAGCCCCCAGAGGACAGAGCTCAGTTTGGTGGGGAACAAAGGCGCTCGCCAGCGCCATCTCCCTCGCCCATCCTCCAGTCAAAATCCCAAAGGGAACCAGTTCCTGCCAGGGAACTTGCTCACTCCGTGCAAACACCCAACGCTGTGCTTCTGCGGAGCCAACCAGCCGGCATTGGGTCTGACTCCCTCCCGCTGCCACAGGGCCCCTCCTGAAGTGGATCACCTAAGGAGAAGCAATCTAAGCCTGCCCCTCCTGCCCCTGTGCACCTTGCCTACCCACCCCAGCTAATACGCCAGATCCCCAGCACCACAAGCCTGGCAGTGTGCAAGTAGCCCAGACTGGCCACGCCACCCCATAGTGAATCCCGCCCCTAGGAGAGGGGAAGAGAAGGCACACACCAGTCTGACTGTGGCCCCAGGGGTGGGCTGGGGGCAGACATCAGGTCTGACTGCGGCCCGGCCACCAACTCCAGTTATACACCACAGCACAGGGGAAGTGTCCTGCAGGTCCACACCCCTCCAGGGACTATCCAAAATGACCAAACGGAAGAATTCCCCTCAGAAGAATCTCCAGGAAATAACAACAGCTAATGAGCTGATCAAAAAGGATTTAAATGATACAACAGAAAGTGAATTTAGTATAATAGTCATAAAATTAATCGCTGGGCTTGAAAACAGTATAGAGGACAGCAGAGAATCTCTTGCTACAGAGATCAAGGGACTAAGGAACAGTCACGAGGAGCTGAAAAACGCTTTAAATGAAATGCAAAATAAAATGGAAACGACCACGGCTCGGATTGAAGAGGCAGAGGAGAGAATAGGTGAATTAGAAGATAAAGTTATGGAAAAAGAGGAAGCTTAGAAAAAGAGAGATAAAAAAAAATCCAGGAGTATGAGGGGAAAATTAGAGAACGAAGTGATACGCTAAAAAGAAATAATATATGCATAATTGGTATTCCAGAGGAGGAAGAGAGAGGGAAAAGTGCTGAAGGGGTACTTGAAGAAATAATAGCTGAGAACTTCCCGGATCTGGGGAGGGAAAAAGGCATTGAAATCCAAGAGGCACAGAGAACTCCTTTCAGACGTAACTTGAATCGATCTTCTGCATGACATATCAGAGTGAAACTGGCAAAATACAAGGATAAAGAGAAAATTCTGAAAGCAGCAAGGGATAAACATGCTCTAACATATAAAAGGAGACCTATAAGACTCGTGACTGATCTTTCTTTTGAAACTTGGCAGGCCAGAAAGGAATGGCAGGAAATCTTCAATGTGTTGAACAGAAAAAATATGCAGCCAAGAATCCTTTATCCAGCAAGTCTGTCATTTAGAATAGAAGGAGAGACAAAGGTCTTCCCAAACAAACAAAAACTGAAGGAATTTGTCACCACTAAACCAGCCCTACAAGAGATCCTAAGGGGGATCCTGTGAGATAAAGTACCAGAGACATCGCTACAAGCATAAAACCTACAGACATCACAATGACTCTAAACCCGTATCTTTCTATAATAACTCTGAATGTAAATGGATTAAATGTGCCAACCAAAAGACATAGGGTATCAGAATGGATAAAAAAAAAAGACCCATCTATTTTCTGTCTACAAGAGACTCATTTTAGACCTGAGGACACCTTTAGATTGAGAGTGAGGGGATGGAGAACTATCTTTCATGCTATTGGAAGTCAAAAAAAAGCTGGAGTAGCCATACTTATATCAGACAAACTAGACTTTAAATTAAAGGCTGTAACAAGAGATGAAGAAGGGAATTATATAAAAATTACAGGGTCTATCCATCAGGAAGAGCTAACAATTATAAAGGTCTATGCGCCGAATACGGGAGCCCCCAAATATATAAAACAATTACTCATAAACACAAGCAACCTTATTGATAAGAATGTGGTAATTGCAGGGGACTTTAACACCCCACTTACAGAAATGGATAGATCATCTAGACACATGGTCAATAAAGAAACAAGGGCCCTGAAGGATACATTGGATCAGATGGACTTGACAGATATATTTAGAACTCTGCATCCCAAAGCAACAGAATATACTTTCTTCTCAAGTGCACATGGAACATTCTCCAAGATAGATCATATACTGGGTCACAAAACAGCCCTTCATAAGTATACAAGAATTGAAATCATACCATGCATACTTTCAGACCACAATGCTATGAAGCTTGAAATCAACCACAGGAAAAAGTCTGGAAAACCTCCAAAAGCATGGAGGTTAAAGAACACCCTACTAAAGAATGAGTGGGTCAACCAGGCAATTAGAGAAGAAATTAAAAAATATATGGAAACAAACGAAAGTGAAAAGACAACTATCCAAACGCTTTGGGATGCAGCGAAGGCAGTCCTGAGAGGAAAATACATTGCAATCCAGGCCTATCTCAAGAAACAAGAAAAATCCCAGATACAAAATCAAACAGCACACCTAAAGGAAATAGAAGAACAGGAAAGCAGCCTAAACCCAGGAGCAGAAGAAAAATAATAAAGATCAGAGCAGAAATAAACAATATAGAATCTAAAAAAACTGTAGAGCAGATCAACGAAACCAAGAGTTGTTTTTTTGAAAAAATGAACCAAATTGTTAAATCTCTAGCCAGGCTTCTCAAAAAGAAAAGGGAGATGACCCAAATAGATAAAATCATGAATGAAAATGGAATTATTACAACCAATCCCTCAGAGATACAAACAATTATCAGGGAATACAATGAAAAATTATATGCCAACAAATTGGACAACCTGGAAGAAATGGACAAATTCCTAAACACCCACACTCTTCCAAAACTCAATCAGGAGGAAATAGAAAGCTTGAACAGACCCATAACCAGCGAAGAAATTGAATCGGTTATCAAAAATCTCCCAACAAATAAGAGTCCAGGACCAGATGGCTTCCCAGGGGAGTTCTACCAGATGTTTAAAGCAGAGATAATACCTATCCTACTCAAGCTATTCCAAGAAATAGAAAGGGAAAGAAAACTTCCAGACTCATTCTATGAAGCCAGTATTACTTTGATTCCTAAACCAGACAGAGACCCAGTAAAAAAAGAGAACGACAGGCCAATATCCCTGATGAATATGGATGCAAAAATTCTCAATAAGATACTAGCAAATCGAATTCAACAGCATATAAAAAGAATTTTTCACCATGATCAAGTGGGATTCATTCCTGGGATGCAGGGCTGGTTCAACATTCGCAAATCAATCAACGTGATACATCACATTAATAACAGAAAAGATAAGAACCATATGATCCTGTCAATCGATGCAGAAAAGGCCTTTGACAAAATCCAGCACCCTTTCTTAATAAAAACCCTCGAGAAAGTCTGGATAGAAGGCACATACTTAACCATCATAAAAGCCATTTATGAAAAGCCCACAGCTAACATCATCCTCAATGGGGAAAACCTGAGAGCTTTCTCCCTGAGATCAGGAACACGACAGGGATGCCCACTCTCACCGCTGTTGTTTAACATAGTGTTGGAAGTTCTAGCATCAGCAGACAACAAAAGGACATCAAAGGCATCAAAATTGGCAAAGATGAAGTCAAGCTTTCGCTTTTTGCAGATGACATGATATTATACATGGAAACGCTGATAGACTCCACCAAAAGTCTTCTAGAACTGATACATGAATTCAGCAAAGTTGCAGGATACAAAATCAATGTACAGAAATCAGTTGCATTCTTATACACTAACAATGAAGCAACAGAAAGACAAATAGGGAAACTGATCCCATTCACAATTGCACCAAGAAGCATAAAATACCTAGGAATAAATCTAACCAAAGATGTAAAAAATCTGTATGCTGAAAACTATAGAAAGCTTATGAAGGTAATTGAAGAAGATATAAAGAAATGGAAAGACATTCCCTGCTCATGGATTGGAAGAATAAATATTGTCAAAATGTCAATACTACCCAAAGCTATCTACACATTCAATGCAATCCCAATCAAAATGGCACCAGCATTCTTCTCGAAACCAGAACAAGCAATTTTAAAATTCATATGCAACCACAAAAGGCCCTGAATAGCCAAAGTAATTTTGAAGAAGGAGACCAAAGCAGGAGGCATCACAATCCCAGACGTTAGCCTCTGCTACAAAGATATAATCATCAAGACAGCATGGTATTGGCACAAAAACAGACACATAGGCCAATGGAATAGAATAGAAACCCCAGAACTAGACCCACAAACGTATGGCCAACTAATCTTTGACAAAGCAGGAAAGAATATCCAATGGAAAAAAGACAGTCTCTTTAACAAATGGTGCTGGGAGAACTGGACAGCAACATGCATAAGGTTGAAACTAGACCACTTTCTCACACCATTCACAAAAATAAACTCAAAATGGATAAAGAGCCTGAATGTGAGACAGGAAACCATCAAAACCCTAGAGGAGAAAGCAGGAAAAGACCTCTCTGACATCAGCCATAGCAATCTCTTCCTCGACACATCTCCAAAGGCAAGGGAATTAAAAGCAAAAATGAACTACTGGGACCTTATGAAGATAAAAAGCTTCTGCACAGCAAGGGAAGCAACCAACAAAACTAAAAGGCAACCAACAGAATGGGAAAAGATATTTGCAAATGACATATCGGACAAAGGGCTAGTATCCAAAATCTATAAAGAGCTCACTAAACTCCACACCTGAACACAAATAACCCAGTGAAGAAATGGGCAGAAAACATGAATAGACACTTCTCTAAAGAAGACATCCGGATGGCCAACAGGCACATGAAAAGATGCTCAATGTCGCTCCTCATCAGGGACATACAAATCAAAACCACACTCAGATATCACCTCACGCCAGTCAGAGTGGCCAAAATGAACAAATCAGGAGACTATAGATGCTGGAGAAGATGTGGAGAAACGGGAACCCTCTTGCACTGTTGGTGGGAATGCAAATTGGTGCAGCCGCTCTGGAAAGCAGTGTGGAGATTCCTCAGAAAATTAAAAATAGACCTACCCTATGATCCAGCAATAGCACTGCTAGGAATTTACCCAAGGGATGAAGGAGTGCTGATGCATAGGGCACTTGTACTCCAGTGTTTATAGCAGCACTCTCAACAATAGCCAAATTATGGAAAGAGCCTAAATGTCCATCAACTGATGAATGGATAAAGAAATTGTGGTTTATATACACAATGGAGTACTACATGGCAATGAGAAAGAACGAAATATGGCCTTTTGTAGCAACGTGGATGGAACTGGAGAGTGTGATGCTCAGTGAAATAAGCCATATAGAGAAATACAGATACCATATGTTTTCACTCTTATGTGGGTCTTGAGAAACTTAACAGAAACCCATGGGGGAGGGGAAGAAAAAAAAAAGAGGTTACAGTGGGAGAGAGCCAAAGCATAAGAGACTGTTAAAAACTGAGAACAAACTGAGGGTTGATGGGGGGTGGGAGGGAGGGGAGGATAGGTGATGGGTATTGAGGAAGGCACCTTTTGGGTTGAGCACTGGGTGTTGTATGGAAACCAATTTGACAATAAATTTCATATATTGAAAAAAAAAGAATCACCTATTGGTTTATGGTTCTGGGACAAGATAAACACACTTTCCCCTTTTATTCCTACCAAGTACAACTAAATCTCTACACTTGATACATAAAAAAATATATAAGAAGACCCTGTAAGGTGGGGAGAATGTCTTATGACCCCCCCCCCCAACTCAACAGATTAAAGCAACTCAGGCCTGGCATTTCCCAAAGCCCAACTTATCAACAGCAGAAAGCTCCACTGAATTGAATAGAAGTACCATCGCCAACACCAATGAGGCCTGGCGGCAATGGTCAGGAGGATCTTTCATGAAACCTGTTGCTAATAAGCAGCCAGGAGAAGTGCTTTTCTTCCGTGCTAGGCTACCCTCCTTTGCCAGAGATAAGGGACAAAAAGGAGCTTTACCCAGGAATCTTCTTCATCCCTGGGCCTGAGACATCCATGACATGAATTTTAAAGCAGCCATTATAAAAATGCTTCAACAAGCAATTTAAAATTCTTTTAAATGAAAAAATAGAAATTCTCAGTAATAAATAATAAAATAAAATGACTGAAATAAGAAAACTCTGCCTGGGGAGGCTCTATAGTAGAATGGAGAATACAAAGCATAGAGTCAATGAATTGAGGACATATCAATAGAATTTATCCAATGTAGACATAGAGATAGAGTGAAAACAAACAAGCCAGAGCCTAAGGAATCTGTGACACAATAACCAAAAGATATGACTACATGCTACTATTTACAATAAACTTCCAAATCAGTGACATAGGTACATTAAGGTGAGAGCATAGAAAAAATACACAAGTATTAATGAAAGGAAGTTATTTGAAAAAAAAATCAATAACATTGATAAACCTTTCAGTATAAGAGCAAAAATAAAATGAGAGAACTCACAAATCACCAATACCAGGAATGAAATAGGGGATCTCATTACAGATCCTACATAATTAAAGACATAACAAGGAATATTAAATTTGACAACTTAAAAGAAAAAGACATATTCCTTAAAAATTGCAACTTGCCAAAACTCAACCCAAGATAATATACATAATCTGATCATTTGATTAGTCCTATAACCATGAATGATTTTGAATTTGTAATGAAAAAGTCCCAGAAAAAGGAATCTCTGCACCAAGATGGTTTCACCAGACAGGTCTACCAAACACTTAAACAGTAGTTAACACCAATTTACATAATCTCTTCCAGAAAATAAAAGAGAGGGGAGTCCCTATAATCATTTTATGATTTAACTATTACTCTAATTCCAAAACAAGACAAAAACAGTACAAAAAAAGGAAACTACAGAGCATTATTTCTCATGAACATAAATGAAATAAAAGAACAAACTATTGAAAATAAAATCAAAAATGCAAAATAAGAATTATGCAACTCATCATTGCATTCCCAACATATAACAGAGTTTTTGGCCCATTGCAAGTGTTTGACACTGATTTGTGGGATGAATGAATGGATTAATTAATTATTTTTTACTGGACCATTCCACTCCATAGTCCTAAAGTTAGCTTAAATGCAACATAAGTAAAAATTGACTTATTAATTTATGTATTCCTATTCCCATTCTGCACAATGACTGGTACTTACTCAGTATTACTGCATACAATATTTGCTGAAAGGATAAATGCATCAATTAAAGACAAGCCATCACTATCCGACCACTTGAGCCTCAAATGAAAGGCTATACATATTGGTAAGTGACATAAATTTTGTAGTCAAATAAAATTACCTTCAAATTCAGCTTTGCTATTTATCAAATGTGTGAACAGAAACAATTTTTTTAACTCCTCTGAGCTTCCAAACAACTTTTTCTCACCATCTACCATCTGACTGTGAAGTCAATGCCATATATTTAGGGTTTTGTGAGTTTTGTTTCTGTGGCAATCCACTTCCAGTACTAGTAGCTATTTTAGTCAGGCTGAGCAATATTAGATTGTTGTAATAAAATACACAAAAATCTCAGTGGTTTAACATTTATTTCTTGCTCATTGTACATGTTTTTCATGGATCAGATGGGATATTTTCTCTATATTATCCCTATCCGGGGACATAAGATAATGGAGGCTACAACCTCTGAATCCTCACCAGTTACAGCAGCAGAAAGAAGAAAGCATGAGAAACATTCATCAATTCTTAATTGCCTCCAAAATAAGTGACACTTTTTATTTCCTTTTATATTTCATTTATCAGAGAAAGGAACATAGCTATGCCTAATTTCAAGAGGGCAAGGAAATGTGACACACCCCATTGCATAGCATTTCTCAGATTTGAAGTTAATGAATAGTAGTAATATTTACTGTATATTTAATTAAAATAAATATTAATAAGTATTTGCCTTATATGGCATATGTGATCCATCAGCAAACTCTGTCAACTCTACCTTCAAACTGTATCCTGAATCTGTCCACTTCTCATCTCCTGCAATATTAATCTCTGTCACAGATGAGATTTCAGAAAACAGATGCTAAGATAAAGTTAGGAGTGCAAAAATTACATTGCAGAGTATATTTGTAACTGCTCTCCAAGTAACAGAACCAGAGATTTCTTAAAAGGAATTGGCTCACCGACACTGGCTGCCTAACTTGCTTATACCAAGACCCACACCCCAGCACTCTGACCCAACTTCCCTTCTTGCTCAAGCTTGTCCCAGTTCCAGTACAGCAGGTCCCTCATCCAGAAGTCAGGCACAAATCCCTTCCCACACCATGTCCCTAAACCCTAGAGTTTTAAAAGTCAGCATGCTTGGCTGGGATAGAGCCTGGAAGCAACTGCGCTGCTCCTGGAGAGAAGACAAGCAAACAAGCTGAAGGTAGATAGTACAGAAAAAACGATCTGAAAAAACAGTGGGACACACAGTGGGGAGACTATTCACTCCTCTTGGAGTGCAGCATTCATGGAGCATTCATGTTCCCTTTCTGGGAACAAAAGAGCTGACTGGCACCATTTCCCTCCCCTGACCCTCAGCATAAACACAGAGACACCAGTGGAAAGCAGTGCAGTGCCCACACTGGCTGCCTAACATGCTTACACCAAGATCAGCAACTTCATGCTCTGGTGGGACTGCCATTTTCATTCAAGCTTGCCTCAGTCCCAGAGCAACGGGCATGTTTCCCAGAAAACCAGCAGAGACTCTGGCACACACTATGTCTCCCGACCAGAGAGTTCAGCAGGGCTTCAGTTCTAGTGGAAGTAGTATCAGGTCTCATTTAACAAGCAGACCAGAGCACAGCTACTTAAAACTCATCACACTCTGGTGAAGGACCAAACACTGCCACTGCAAGCAAAGAGAGGCTCTGTGGATGACTGGCTTAAAGGATAGAGCAGCTGAAGCACAACAGAAGAGTGTGCATACAGCACATACCAGAGACACTCTGTGAAGTGCCAGGCTCTGGACAAACATGACTTCCTCTTTATAAATCCATTATTCTCAGGAGCAGGACATAAGTGGCTTTTTTAACACACCAAAGAAGGCAGAGACTTAGACAAAATACCAAGATGGAGGCATTAATCCCAAATGAAAGACCAAGATAAGGCTGGGTCAGAGATCTAAGTGAAACAGATATAAGTAACATAACTGATAGGGGATTTAAAAGCCATGATCATAAGAATACTCTCTGGACTTGAGAAAAGAATGGAAGACATCAGGGAGACCCCTACTATAGAGATAAATGAGTTAAAAAAAAGAATCAGTCAGAAATGAAGAATGCAATAACTGAGATTAGAAACAAGCTTGATGAAACGAACACACATCTGGAAGAAGCAGAGAAAAAAATAAGTGATATAGAAGACAAAATAATGAAGCTGAACAAAAGAGAGAAAGAGGAATTATGGAACATAAGAATAGACTTACAGAACTCATTGACTCCATCAAACATAATAACATTCATGTTATAAGAGTCCCAGGAGAAGAAGAAAGAAAAGAGGGGCAGATAATATTTTTGAGGAAATAATAGCTGAAAATTTCCCTAATTTGGGGAATGAAATAGACATCCAGATCCAGGAGGCACAGAAAACTCCATAAAAATCAACAAAAGCAGCACAACACCAAGACATATTGTAATTAAAATTGCAAAATATAGTGATAAATTTAAAAAATCATAAAAGCAGCCATACAAAAGAAGTCCTTAACTTACAAAAGAAGACCAATAAGTCTAGCTAGAGATATCTCAACAGAAACTTGGCAAGCCAGAAAGGAGTGGCATAATATTCTCAAGGTGCTGAATCGGGAAGAATCTGCAGCCAAGAACACTCTATCCAGGAAGGCTATCATTCAGAATAGAAGGAGAGATAGAGTTTCCCAGACAAACAAAACCAGAATGAATTCGTGACCACTAAACCGCAATGCAAGAAATATTAAGAGGACTCTGAGTGGAAGTGACAGACCAAAAGTGACAAAGACAAGGAAGGAACAGAGAATATCTCCAGAAATAATGACAAATAATTCAATAATTATTTTAAATGTAAATGGACTAAATGTTCCACTCAAAAGACATAGGATGTCAGAATGGATGAAAAAAACAAGACCCATCTATATGCTGCCAGAAAAGACTCATTTTAGACCTAAAGACACCTGCAGATTGAAAGTGAGGGGATGGGGAAACATTTATCATGCAACTGGACATCAAAATAAAGGTGGAGTTGCAATACTTACATAAGAAAAACTAGACTTTAAAACAAAGACTGTAACAAGAGATGATTAGGGCACTATATCATAATAAAGGAGAAAACACAACAAGATATAACAATTGTGAATACTAATGCATCCAATATGACAGCATCCAAATATATAAAACAATTAATGACAAACATGAAAGAACTAATTGATATAATACAATAGTAGTAGGGGGCTTTAACACTCCACTCACAGCAAAGGATAGATCATCTAAACAGAAAAATAAGGAAGGAAACAATGGCTTTGCATGACATAGTGGGCCAGATGGACTTAATAGATATATTCAGAACATTCTATACTACAACAGCAGACTACACATTCTTTTCAATGCACAAGGATATTCTCCAGAATAGATCACAAACAGGTCACAAAACAGGTCTCAACAAACACAAAAAGATTGATCATACCATGCATATTTTCTTACCACCATGCTTTGAAACCTGGTCAACCACAAGAAAAAATATCTAGAAAGAACACAAATATATGCAGGTTAAATAACATGCTACTAAAGGATGAATGGGCCAAATATGAAATCAAAGAAGAAATAAAAAATACATGGAGACAAATTAAAACACAGTGGTCCAAAGCCTTTGGGATGCAGCAAAAGTTGTACTGGGAGGGAAATATACAGAAATAGAGGCCTACCTGAAGCAAGTGAAATTTCAAATAAACAGCCAAGCTTCCACCTAAAGAAGCTAGAAAAAGAACAACAAATGAAGCCTAAAGCCAGCAGAAGGAAGGAAATAATAAAGATCAGAGCAGAATTAAGTGATATAGAAACTAAAAAAAAATCAATAGATCAAAGAAACCACAAAATGGTTCTTAGAAAAAATTAATAAAATTGATAAACTTCTAGCCAGACTTATCAACAAGAAAAGAGAAAAAACCCACATAAATAAAATGACAAATGAGAGAGAAGAAATAACAACCAGCACAACAGAAATACAATTCTAAGAGAATATTATGAAAAACTATATGCCAACAAATTAGACAACCTAGAAGAAATGGATAAATTTTAGAAACATATAAACCACCAAAATTGAAACAGGAAAAATAGAAAACTTGAACAGACTGATAACTAGGAAAGAAATTGAATTGGTTAAGAAAATTTTCCCAACAAACAAAAGTCCAGGAAGAGATGGCTTCACAGGTAAATTATACCAAACATTTAAAGAAGAGATTATACCTATTCTTCTCAAATTATTAAAAAAAAATAGAAAAAGAAGGAAAACTTCCAAACTCATTCTATGAGGCTAGCATCACTCTGATTCTAAAACCAGATAAAGACTCCACTAAAAAAGAGAACTACAAGCCAATATATCTGAGGAACATGAATGCAAACATTCTCAATACAATACTAGCAAAGCAAATCCAATAGTACATTCAAAGAATCACTTACCACAATCAAGTGGGATTTACTCCTGGATTGCAATGGTGGTTGGGCTCTTTCCTAGGCTGCAGGACTGGTTCAATATTCACAAATCAATCAATGTGATACACTACATTAATAAAAGTAATGGTAAGAACCATATGATCCTTTTAATAGATGCAGAAAAAGCATTTGACAAAGTGTAACATCCATTCATGATAAAAATCCTCAAAAAAGTGTGGTTAGAAAGAACATACTTCAACATAATAAAGGTCATATACAAAAAATCCACAGCTAATATCATTATAAATGGGGAAAACAGAGAGCTTTTCTTTCTATGGTCAGGAACAATGCAGAGATGTCTACTCTCACCACTGTTATTTAACATAGTACTGGAAATCCTAGCCACAGTAATAAGACAACAAAAAGATATAAAAGCATCCAAATCAACAAGAAAGAAGTAAAACTTTCACTATTTGTAGATGGCATGATATAGAAAACCCAAAAGTTACACCAAAAAATTGCTAGAACTGATACATGAATTCAGTAAAGTCACAGAGTACAAAAGCAATGTACAGAAATCTGTTGCATTTCTATACATCAATAAGGAAATAGCAGAAAAAGAAATTAAGGAAGCAATCCCATTTAAAATTGCACCAGGGGCACCTGGGTGGCTCAGTTGGTTAAGTGCCAGACTTCAGCTCAGGTCATGATCTGATGGTTTGTGGGTTCAAGCTCCACATCTGGCTCTGTGCCAACAGCTTAGAGCCTGGAGCCTGCTTCGGTTCCTGTATCTCCCTCTCTCTCTGCCCCGCCCCTGCTCACACTCTGTCTCTCTCTCTCTCTCTCTCTCTCTCTCTCTCTCTCTCAAAAAAAAAAATAAACATAAAAATTTCTTAAAAAAAAAAAAAAAAAAAAAAAAAAAATTTAAAAAAAAAAAAAAAAAAGGGGCGCCTGGGTGGCGCAGTCGGTTAAGCGTCCGACTTCAGCCAGGTCACGATCTCGCGGTCCGTGAGTTCGAGCCCCGCGTCAGGCTCTGGGCTGATGGCTCGGAGCCTGGAGCCTGTTTCCGATTCTGTGTCTCCCTCTCTCTCTGCCCCTCCCCTGTTCATGCTCTGTCTCTCTGTGTCCCAAAAATAAATAAACGTTGAAAAAAAAAAAAAAATTTAAAAAAAAAAAAAATTTCTTTAAAAATTGCATCAAAAACCATAAGACACCTAGGAATAAACGTAACGAAACACATGAAAGGCTTGTATTCTGAAAACTATAAAACACTGATGAAAGAACTTGAAGAGGATATAAAGAAATGAAAAGACATTCCATGTTATGGATTGGAAGAACAAATCTTGTTAAAATGTCTATACTACCTGAAGCAATCTACACATTTAATACAATTCCTGTGAAAATACCACCAGAAATTTTCACAGAGCTAGAACAAGCAATCCTAAAGTTTATATGGAACCACAAAAGACCCCAAATAGCCAAAGAAACCTTGAAAAAGAAAAGAAAAGCTGGAGCCATCACGATTCCAGACTTCAAGTTATATTACAAAGCTGTAGTGATCAAGACAGTATAGTCCTGGCACAAAAAAGATACATAGATCAATGGAATAAAATAGAAAACCCAGAAATGAACTTACAACTGTATGGTAAATTAATATTTAACAAAGCAGGAAAGAATATCCAATGGGAAAAAGACAGCCTCTTCAAGAAATGGTGTTGGGGAAATGGGACAGCAACATGAAGAAGAATGAAACTGGGCAAGTTTATTAAAGCATTCACAAAAATACATTCAAAGTGGATGAAAGACTTAAATGTGAGACCTGAAACCATAAAAATCCTAGAGGAGTACATGGGTAGTACTCATTTTGACACTGGTCTTGGCAACTTCTTTCTAGAATGTCTCCTGAGGCAAGGGAAACAAAAGCAAAAATAAAAACTGGGGCTTCATCAAAATGTAAAGCTTCTGCACAGCTTAGGAAACAATCAAAACTAAATGGCAAAACTTATGGGATGGGTGAATATATTTGCAAATGACATATCTGACAAGGAGTTAGTATCTAAAATATATAATGAACTTATAAAACTCAACACCACAAAACACGAATAATCCAATTAAAAATGGGCAGAAGATATGAACACACGTTTCTCCAAATAAGATATACACATGGCCAACAGACACATGAAAAGATGTTCATCATCATGTAGCATTAGGGAGATGCAAATCAAAACTACAATGAGCTATCAGCTCACACCTGTTACAATGGCTAAACTCAACACCACAAGAAACAACAGGTGTTGGTGAGGATGCAGAGAAAGGAGAAACCTCTTACACTGTTGGTGGAAATGCAAACTGGAGCAGCCTCTCTGCAAAATAGCATGGAGGATCTTCAAAAAGTTCAAAATAGACTACCATAGATCCAGCAATCACACTACTGGGTATTTACCCAAGGAATACCGAAACACTAATTCAAAGGGACACATGCACCCCTATGTTTATATCAGCATTATTTACAATAGTCAAATTATGGAAGCAGTTCAAGTGCCCAACAATAGATGAATCAATAAAGAAGCAGTAGTGTATATATACAATGGAATATTATTCAGACCTAAAAAGAATGAAATCTTGCCATTTGCAATGACAATAGATGAAGCTAGAGAGTATAATGACAAGCCAAATAAATCAATCACAGAAAGACACATAATATATGATTTCACTCATATGTGGAACTTAAGAAATAAAACAGATGAGCAAAGGAGAAAAATAAAGACATATCAAGAAAAAGACTCTTAATTATAGAGAACAAACTGATGGTTACCAGAGGGAGGAGGGTGAGGGAATGGGTTAAATAGGTGCTGTGGATTAAGTAGTGCACTTACCGAGATGAGCACTAGGTGATGTATGGCATTCTTGAATCACTATGTTGTACACTTGAAACTAATAAAACACTGTATGCTAAAAATTAAATAATAAATATACCATACACATACACAAAAAAGACATTCCACTTGGATTAGATATGCCATAAACCAGGCTAAGTCACGTGGACATGCATGTGTTCATCAGGGATGTACAATACTTCCACTAGGGAAAGTCACATCAGGGTGTGGCAGTGAATATTTTGTGCAATACAAATGTCAATACTTAGTGTAGTTTGTTCTTTTAACTGTTAATCTTTCAACATTTACAAATCAATTGGCTGGTGGGTGTTATAGCCTATTTCATTCTGGGACATGTACTTGAAAAACTGGTTCTCACCCACTCCATGACAGAGGTACAGAAGGTCCTGGTGTCCCAGATTTGGTTTTCACTGGGAAGGTTATAGTCAAAGCAATAATATGCCAGTCCTTTGATCTGGAACACCCCAAAGAAGCCAGGTTCATCTTTAGGCACATGCAATTCTGGGTACACAAGAAAGTGCCCAAGAAACACTTGAAGTCCTTACACTGAAGCTTTACACACAGCTGCCTCCTCTCTGTCACATCCCCAAAGGGTTCCAAGTGGGAACAAGAGAGATTGTAATGGTAGTAGACCTCTTTAGATTCATCCATTTACAATTCAGCTGCTCAAACACTGTTGGCCGCAGACTTGTTGCAGTAGTAGGGTTCGGTATACTTTTTAAAAAAGTGACATTTTATGTCTTAAATCTGTCCAGAGATCATCAAGATAGCTGCAACTACTGCAATATGATAGCAATGTGCTTTTTGAAAATAAACGTCACATTTTACTTTTATTTATTTTTAATATTTTTTTAATTTTTAAATTTTTATTTAATTGCAGTTAGTTAACATATAGTGCAATATTGGTTTCAGGAGTAGATTTAAGTGATTCATTCCATACATACAACACCCAGTGTTCACCACAATCATATTATTTCACTCATATGCGGAATTTAAGAAACCAAACAGATGAATATACAGGAGGGGGAAAAAGAGAGAGAGGGAAACAAATCATAGGAGAATCTTAAAAATAAATCTTACATTTTAAAACTTTCACATTTGCATAATTACTATGAAGAGAGTAAAGACAATTCCCATATACCCCAAAATCTCATTTCCCTATTACTATGATTTTATGTTAGTGAGGCACATTTACAACATTAACAAAACTGATATTGATACATTATCATTAACCAAAGACTATACTTCATTCAGACTTTCTCAGGTTTTCGCTAATGTTCTTTTTGTGTTCTAAGATCCCATCAAGGATACTAACTCATATTTAGTAGTTGTACCATCTTAGGCTTCTTGTGGTTGTGACAGTTCTGCCAATTTCTGTGAGTTTTATGCCCCTGACAGTATAAAATTAATATAAATTCTCTAGAGTTCCTTAGCTTACTGTTAGCATGGTGTGTCTTTCTCCATACCTTTACTTTAGCCTATCGGAATCACTGAATTGCAAATAGGTGCTTGAGGACAATATACACTTGTAATAAAATTCACTGTGAATTTTGATTTCTATTTATACACCATTCCTATTTAAAGTGCTTATTGAAACACTTGCATTGATACCAACCATGTTTATAGCTGTTTTCTACTCATTACAAGAGGCTTACTTTCCTGCCTTCTCTGGTTTTAATTGAACATTTTATATAAAGCCAGTTTTTTTTTCACTTCTTAGTGCATCAATTACAGGTCTTTAAAAACATTTTAGAGCTTTCCTTAGAGGTTACACATAGATTTTAAACTAATGTAAGGCCACATTCAAATGACACCTGCAAATGACAAATTGGGCAGGTAAATGACACTATTTCTTCCCCTTTTTACATGAATGCCGTTCTTTTCACTTTTTCATATGCTATAATCACCAGATACATTATAACTCATTATTTAAACATTTATTTTCCATTTATTAAGAAAAAAATAAATACATTTAATTATATAAACAAGTTACTTTTGATCTATTAAAAACGATAAAAATTAACTTTATTTACTTTTATGCATTTCTTCTCTGATGCACTTCCTTTTTTATATAAATCCACATTTTTGACCTGTATCATTTTTCTTATTTCCTCAATAAAATCTTTTCCATTTTTTGCAGGATAGGTCTAATGGTGATGATTCCATTTTTCTTTATCTGAGAGAAAAGACTTTATTTACCATCCCTTTTTACAAAATATTGTTTACTAGGCACATAAATGATCATAGGTGGGTGAGTTATTTATCTTGTGGCACCTTAACAAGATCTCCTATACTCTCTTCCTGCTTGCATGGCTACTGACATGACTCCATTGTAATTTTCTTCTTGTTCCTCTATCAGTAAGCAGTTTTTGTTATTGTAGTTCTTTCTGTTCTTGGTGTGTGTGTGTGTGGGGGGGGGTGCATTGGTCTGGCTTTCTTCAAGATCTCTTCTTTGTTTTGTCTCTTCTTTAATTCAAATTTATAGGCCACCAGGTAGCTTTTTCGTTTGCTCGTTTGTTTGCTTGTTTGTTGGTTTGTTTGTTTTGTTTTGATAGCTGTGAACATCTGGATGTATGATTCAGTGCCTATCAGTAATTTGGAAATTTCACAGTCATTTTCCAAATATATTTTTCTGCTCTGACTTCCACTTTGGGTATTCCATTCATGCGTATGTCACATACTTTGAAATTGTTCCAGTTTTTGGATGTTCTACTCTGCATTTTTTCATCTTCTCTCTACTTGTGTTTCATTTTGGGAAGCCCTCATTGGCCTTTCTTCAAGGTCACAACTACTGATGACCCAAACGGAGACATTTTTCATAGGTATTGAACTAGCATGAATGCTGGTATTCTTTTATTCTCTTTTACAGTTTCCATCTATCTACCTACATTATCTATCTATTGCTGCACATTGTCTATGCTTCCCATTAGAAATCAATTTATCGTAGAACATATTTATCATTATGGTTTATCTTCCCTGTCTGATTATTCCACAGCTTCTGTGTCATATCAGGATCGGATGTATATTGCTTCGACTATTTGTTCCTCCTGGAACTCAGATGATACAAATGTTAGCTCTTTAGCTTTAGTCTCACAGCTCCCACCTCCCTGCCCATGTTTGTTTGCTTGCCCCTTTTTTTTCCCAAAGAGTATATTCTGTTGATCTGTACTCAAATTCACTGCTTTCATCTTCTGTCATCTATATTCTACAATGGATGCCAGCCAGCAAGTTTTTATTTTTTACACTGTATTTTTAAATTTTTAATTTCCATTTGGTACTTTTTATATCATGTCTGTAACTTGACAGAGGTTTACTATGTTTTAATTTCACAGTAATCCATAATTACTCCTTCAAGAAATTTTATATTGGCTACGTTAAAATCATTGCAAACTAGTCCCAACATCTGAGTCTTCTCTGTTGTTGTCAGGGAATTGCCATTGCTCATTTAAGTTTTAACTTTCTTGGTTCTGCATATAAAGAATGATTTTTTCCCTGTCCTGCATATTTTGGATATTATACAAAAGGACTCTTCATTCTTCCCCAGTAAGTTGCCCAGTTTTAAGGTTTGGCCTGTCTGTTCTGACCTACTTTGGTGGACTGTTGTTCCATAGTCATTTAGTTTAATGGGCTTTTGCAAAGCTATGCTGAACTACATTGTTCTGAGTCCACCTGATTTTCTGATGGATGATCGCTGGAGATGTCTCTAGTAGCAGAAAAATGCTTCCATGGGCCATGGATGTCATTAGGTGGGGGTGTGGGATTCAGGACCTAAGGAACATAGAGCATTTCCACCTTGCCTGTTCTTCAGTCACCCAGTACCACTGGCTTTCCTACTCTATATCTGCCAGTATACCCAGGGGAGGGAGGCATCTACCACGGCACCAACCGCTGCTGTTGGGAGGACTAGGAGCCCTGGCTCTTAATTAAACCACCTGGCACAACAATGCCTGGCACTTAATTAAACCCCCAGACATATCAAGAAACAGATTAAGAGAAAGAGGAAGAGAAAAACATCCTCAGAATATCCCAATAGCATAATTGTCAGGCATGGGCTGTGAAATAATTATCATTAATATGTTCAAGAATATGGCTGACAAAATTGAGATTTCATCAGAAAACTAGAACTTCAAAATCAACCAAATGGATACACCAAGAAATGAAAAACTAAAAAAAAAAAAAAAATACAATCGCTGACATTAAGAATCGTACATTGGAGTGTAAAAGCATATCAGAATCAGCAGAATGGAGGGGAGAAAGGGAGAAAAGTTCAGGGAAAGGCCAAGCAGAAGGCTGACAAGTGCATAGGTTTGTTCATGAGACCTCAGAGATACAACTTCTACATGAAAAGAAAGGGACAGACAGTAGTTTAAGTAGCAGCTAATACCTATGGAACCCTTGCTGGATACTGGGCCCTCTGCCTGGCTCTGCAATTGTTATCCAGAGACAGACTTAGAATCCCCTTCTAGATGGCTGCCTCTGGCCCTTAAGAGAGATTTCTGCCTCCTGATCAAATGCCCTCAACATGTTTTATTGTGGTAAATATATATATATATATATATATATATATATATATATATATATATACATATAGTGTGAAATGGTCATTTGAATCATTTTACGTGTACAATTAGGTGGCATTAATTAGGTTCACAATATTGTGCAACTATCACCACTCCTGTCAAAGTTCTTATTAGTATGAACAGAAACTCTGTACACATTGAACAGTAGCTCCCCCCTCTACTCCTCCCACCCCATCCCTGATATCCTCTAATCTACTTTCAGTCTCTATGATTTTGCCTAGTATAGACTTTCCATATCTGTAAAATCATGTGATAAGTGTCCTTTTGTGTCTGGGTTATTTCACTTAAAAGTTTTCAAGGTTAACCACCCTTGTAGCATGTATCCTGAAGACACTTTAAAGGTTAGAAGTAACAAGGTTTCCATTTCTTTCAGTTTGGTAAGAAAAACTTGGAACTAACCTCTGGCATCCCACTGTCGGCATGTGCATGATTCCCCGCATGCCTCTTCAGGCACAGCTCTGAGAGTTTAGGGGAGAGTTTAGGCAAAGATCAAGTAAGATTCCCCTTCCTCGGCAAGGTGTCAGTAATAGATGTGTTGTTCCAATAAATGAGTGAGTGAAGTGTTCTCAATTATGTAAGACAGAAAAGAATTAAAAGGGTTCTTCACCACAGACCCTTTATTTTCTATTCAAGATTAAACTAAGTGAGGTAAGAAATTATCTACACTGGTTTCTCAGACCTCTCATGGTGAAGTTTCATTTCTTAGTGGATGAATTACTTCAAGATTACAGCAGAGAAATTGTACACTCTTTTCTAACTTTCAGCAAAGGAACTGAGCCATCTTAGATGGGAATGAAAAACAAACAAAGAAACAAAAAAAATGTTTATTTTCCCAGGGTCAGTGTTTGTGGACACAACCTGTTCACTGTTTCTTTCACGTTAGATGACTCTTTTCTGGCACACACACGCAAGTATAATTGACAGAGATAGCACCCAGCCAGCACACTACTTCTCCTTTCTCATTTGGATACCTGAAGGGTTTGCTTCATCTATTGCAAAACAGATTTTATAACTAATTGGCAAGCATGGGACAATCAACAGGGTGATAATAGGATTAATAACGACGGGGCATCCTGCTGTGTCCTCGCTCTTACTTGCCTACAGTATCTACTTTGAGCAGGTAGGTTTCATACCTTCAGTGCCTTGATTTTCCAGGAAGAGTTGAGTAAATCTACAATAAGTTTTCAAAGGAAAGAGGAAATGTCACATGTTAACAGGTGAGTCTTCAGGATTATGATGTCTCAATTGAGTTTCACATGATATATGAAAACACGATCGAAATTTTTTTTTTAATTTTTAAAATGTCTATTTATTTTGAGAGTGAAAGAGACAGAGCATGAGCAGGGGAAGTGCAGAGAGAGAGGGAGACACAGAATCCAAAGCAAGATCCAGGCTCTGAGCTGTCAGCACAGTGCCTGATGCTGAGGCTCGAACTCACGAGCTGTGAGATCATGACCTGAGCCAAAGTCAGAGGATTAACTGACTGAGCCGCCCAGACACCCCAGATGGAATATTTTTCAATCATCCGAAGACTAGATCCTGAGGTGTTTACATAATGGGAATTTCCCTCTCCCTGGTACTCTTCAGAACAGACTCACACAAGAACCCATCAATCTACAAATGCTGTTGAGCCACATGCATCTATCTACCTAGCTAGAAAATAGTGGGCGTTCAGATGGCAGTATCTGCATCTCAGGAAACATGAGTCTTAAAGGATGGACATTAAGGACAGATGAGAATTGAGTCACAACCTTCTGGCATTGGGTAAAACATGGTAGGGGAGCAAAGTTGACATTAAAAAGAACATCTATTTTCCTTCCTGAATGGAAACCTATTATTAGCCCGAAATGGCACATGGGGTTTAAGAAAGGCCTTCTAGGAAGTTTCTTTGATTCTCTGGCAGGACATCAGCAGGCTTATGATGTTAATGTCATGGCAGGGGCTCATGGAACCAAATGCACATCAGACTCATTCTTTGTAATTATGGTCGGACGTGCTGGCAACACAACCAGTGTGGCAGCTACCTCTGAGTATGGTAAGATTGCTAAGACTCTAACACAGTTTCCCTAGTAGTTTGTTAGGTCTTCAACTCTGATGTCAGTGTGTGGCTGAGTTCATGTGATCCCACACATCACCTTTGATCAAGATGTGCAGATGTGTTGCAAGGAGAGCATGGGGTAGTGCATTAGTTTACAAGAGCTGCCATAACAAAATGTCACCCACTGGGTGGCTTTAAAAGTAAAAGTTTATTTTCTCACAGTTCCAGAATTAGGAAGGCCAAGATTAAGGCACTGATATGGTTGGTTTCCCCTGAAACCACTCTCTTGGGCTTGCACATGGACAGCCTCTCGCTGCCTCTTCACATGCTGTCCCTCCGTGTTCACACACCTCTATTTTCTTACCGTGTGTCCTAATCTCTTCTTCTCACAAGGACACCAGTCAGATTGGAGTAGGGACCCGCCTAACAGCTTCATTTCAACCTAATGACATATTCAAGAGCCTGATCTTCAAATACAGCCGTATTCTGAGGTACTGGGGGTTAAAGTCTTAATATATGTATATTGAGGGTACACAATTCAGCCCATAAGAAGCAGGATCATCTCTGAGACACCCTGTCAGCCACCATCTCCCATCATCAGAGAAGTGGCCAGAGTTAAAAGTATGCCCCCTTCCTGACATGCAATATGCCTTGTGCTGTGCTGAGGAGATAGTGGACCTCTTTCTCTTCCCTCTGTTTATGTTTGCCATGCTAAATGTAGTAAGTCAGAGATGGAACAATGATCCATGACAGGGAAAATAATGTGTCATAGAGGGACTAGTCAGTACCCTGAACAAGCCACCTCAACCCTCCTCTAGGGGTCTGTGTTCCCTCATCATAACATGGAGATAATTCTGGCTACCTGTGTTATAGGACAGAACAAGGTGGCAGTTATGCAAGTGCCTGGAAATGGAATGTGGCTCAATCTTTATGAGTTTATCCCTTCCAGGGCATAGTCAATCCTTACCCTTGATTGTGTTTTTTGGTCCTAGGAGCCCTGCCTCTCCTTCTCACTGGATTTGTTGATTTCTGATCCAAGAGTCTTTCTTACCAATACCCCCTATAGTAAGAAAAACTGATTTTGCTTTAAAAAAGTATATTCTCATAAAAGGCTTCTGCACAGGGAAGGAAACAATCAACAAAACTAAAAGGCAGACTATGGAATGGGAGAAGATATTTTCAAATGACATATCTGATAAAGGGTTAGCAATCAAAATCTATAAAGAACTCATCGGGGCGCCTGGGTGGCTCAGTTGTTTAAGCACCTGCTTTGGCTCAGCTCATGATCTCATGGTTCGTGAGTTCAAGTCTTGCATTGGGTCAGCTCAAGCCCCACTTTGAGTGAGCATGAGCCCCACATCGGGTGAGCTTGAGCCCCACTTCAGGTGAGCAGGAGCCCCACTTTGGGTGAACTCGAGCACCCTACTGGTGAGCCCCACTTCTCTCTCCCTCTCTCTCTGCCCCTTGCTCACCTACGTCCTGTCTCTCTCTCTCTCTCTCTCTCTCTCTCTCTCTCTCTCAAAAGAACTTATCAAACTCAACATGCAATAAAACAAACAACACAGTGAAGAAATGGGGAGAAGACATGAATAGACACTTTTGTAAAGAAGACATCCAGATGGTGAACAGACTCAGGTAAAGATGCTCAACATTACTCATCATCAGAGAAACACAAATCAAAACCATGATGAAATATTCCCTCACACCTGTCATAATGGCTAAAATTAACAACAGAAGAAACAACGCATATTGGCGAGAATGCGGAGATATGACAACACTCTTGCACTGCTGGCGGGAATGCAAACTGGTGCAGCCATTCTGGAGAACAGCTTGGGGGTTCCTCAAAAAACTAAAAAAAGAACTACCCAAATGATCCAGAAATTCCACTATTAGGTATTCACCCAAAGGATACAAAAATACAGATTTAAAGGAGTACATGCACCCCAATATTTATAGCTGCATTATCAACAATAGCCAAACTATGCAGAGCCCAAATGTCCATCGACTGATGAACGGATAAAGAAGTAGTATTATATGTATATATAAGGGAATATTACTCAGCCATCAAAATCAATGAAAGCTTGCCATTTGCAACATGGATGGAGCTAGAATGTATTAGGCTAAGCGAAATAAGTGTATCAATAAAAGACAAATATATGATTTCATTCATATGTGGAATTTAAGAAACAAAAGAGATAAAATTGTGGGAAGGGAGGGGAAGAAAAGAAAGGGAAACAAGCCACAAGAGATTCTTAACAATAGAGAACAAACTGAGGGTTCATGGGGGCAGGTGGGTGGGTGATGCGCTAGATGGGTGATGGGTATTAAGAAAGGCACTTGTTGTGGTGAGCACTGGGTGTTGTATGTAAGTGATGAATCACTGAATTCTACTCCTGAAGCCACTATTGCACTGAATTATTAACTAATTGAAATTTAAATTAAAAAAATTATACCTAATCCCAAAAATGGGACTCTGGACTTCTCCGATGCAGTCATGGCTCTCTCATTCTCCTCTGCCGGGTGATGGTATTTCCAGCCTCCCCTACACCTAACAGCGGCGGCCATGTGACCAAGTTCTGCCCACTAAAGTTGATGGGGCATATGTAGGGGTCCCCTGTGAAAGATTCTATTTGTTGATAAAAAGGACATATGTGCAGAGGAATGTTAATTCAGCCATGAGAAAGAAGGATATCCTGCCATCTGTGACAGGGAATTAGAGGTAGAGTCTTCTTCTGGGTCAGTCTTCATATTTTAGCAAAAAAGCCTCAGAGGAGTGTTGCATTATTCCCTGAGAGGAGGCACATACTGTATGGCTGTCCCTCTTTTTATATTGCCAGCATAGATCGCTGGCGTCCTTTGAAGCTTAAAGTTGAGATATTTTGGGGTGCCCAGGTGGCTCAGTCAGTTAAGCTTCTGACTTTGGCTCAGGTCATGATCTCACGGTTCATGGGTTCGAGTTCCACGTCAGGGTCTGTGCTGATAGCTCAGACCCTGGAGCCTGCTTTAGATTCTCTCTCTCTCTCTCTCTCTCTCTCTCTCTCTCTCTCTCTCTCTCAAAACTAAATAAACATTAAAAAAATTAAAGTTGAGATATTTTACTTCTATTTACCCTTCTTTATTTATTGGATGGAATTCTTCTCTGATGAACAGCTTCCCTCATCCACTCTTTGGGAACCAATGTTACAGTTCATGTGCCAAACATCACATGGGATAATTGTTTCATTATTTGTCTCTGTTCACCCAATTTCAAAATAACGAGTTTATTTCATAGCATTTCATAATGGTGACTAGGCAGTCTTTGTTTCTTTAGAGTCGCTATGGACTCGATATTTAACCACACCTGATGTGTTTAGGTCCGTCTTAGTTATTATTCTCACTGACACTCAATTTGGCCCTAAGTGATGCAGACTCAATCTGAATCTGCCTACACAGGAGCGAACACAAGCAGGTGCTTAGTAAATGTGTTTTAAGTATGTCAAATAACTGAGTGAGGTGTATTGATATCATAACTTGATTGTTTTGTCATAACATTATATTTCTGTGCCCGCCCTGCCATCAGATGTTTGAAATTGACACGATGCCTTTGCCGTCTTTGGTGTTATTCAAGTATTACTACACTGGGATTCAGAAAATGTAACACTCACTCTCCTTCATTGGATACTTCTAGTTTCATGGGGGTGTGGTGGGAGACAAGTGACCTCAACTCATGAATTTCATTATCTTTTGGCTTCCAAAATTCATTCCCTCACATGACCATTAATCCTCACTCACGCTGTTTTCTCTGTGCTCATCTGTGCCATCATCTGCTATTGCTCTACTTCCCAGAAACTTGCAGAGCCCAAATTTCCCACTTTCCCTAACACAGCTCCTCCTTACCGCTGTCCCAGCACTCTTATGGAAGTACCTTGTCAGCACATCAACAAGTGTCTTTCTTTATTCTGCTTCTTCATCTCAGTGGTTTTTCCAATTATGTCCGTGCATCTTGGATGCTGAGTGTTTGGACTTGGTCACATCAAAGACCCTCTGGCGACCGGCCTCCTTTTCCTCAAACTTCAATTTTCTGATTTCAAACATGGGACCAAGAGCTAGCTCTCCTATGTCGATGTGAAATGAGTTTCGCAAAAGATTGTTAGAACATTATAAATCATACAACATCCGGATGTGTAAATTTTTGTACCCACAATTACTTGAATACAGGCTGCTGTATAATAAATGTTGGATTAAGTGTAGGGGAATTAGATGACACCTTGAACTTATTCCATTACTCTTAGAAATGACAGTAATATTTACACATGGGTCACTGGATTATATGCAGGAATTGGTTGGCCATCATGTTTACATATATGGAACCTTTTTTTTATCCCTTTTACCCCCATGGTGGGCTCTTTTCAAGGCGGGGGCAGGGGAGGGCTGCTATGGCAATTGACTATCAGGGAATTCAATTCTAGCTGAGCATGCTTCACATATTTTTTGGTAGAAGTTGTGGGTGCTGGTAGGAAATTATGAAGGCTGGGTTAAATGCTCTTAGTGTTGGGAAGTTTTCGTATTCCTTAATTGTGTGCAAATTTGAAGGCAACAGTATTATAGTGTCAATTTTGGTTTTTTAGTTCTCTCCTCACTTAACCTTGGACACATTGGATGATTACCTTTTGAGAGTGTGCTGTGCAAATTGCAGGTAATGGGGACTGCCTTAAAATGTAGATATACTTTTTTTCTGTTTTAACCTGAAAAAAAAAATGGCTCTTTTCTGAGTGGACTATTCCCATGCTTGGCTCTCCCATACCTTACTTCAATAGTGGTGGGCAGTGGTGTCTGAAAGTCGATGAAGCTGATGAAATGCCTTATAATTATAGCCTCTGTGACTCTTTGTGACCTCTCTCTATCCTTGCAACTAGCACCCCAGGGTTTAGGTATAGATATGGATTCAAACAGGGCCTGACATGGAGAGAAAGCTTTTACTCAGACATTAGGCCCCCTCAATGCTGTTGCTATGGGAGATGATGCATCCTGATTGTGTTGTCGCCATGGTAACCATGCACTTGACCCAGTCTTGTTCAGACCTGACACACCAAAGTTAGCTTTTCCTCAGCTGCCAGAACCATCTCCTTTGTCAGTTCAGAATGAGAAAATACAGTCAACGGAATTACTTTCCCAATGAATTCACTGGCACATAAGTAATTTGGTTGCATAATTGATTGGGACAGGATTGCTTTTATAATTTTTATTATTGTAAGCAGGTGTATGTACGTATAGCTCATTTGTACAAGGTGAAATCCTGGATAAAGCAAACCAATTGCTTTCCAAAGTGTTGGAGGGTCACCCAGCTCTTGTATTATTTATGATTGTAATGAATTGAAACAAAGTTAGCTAGTGCTTATTGAGTATTATCTGTCTACGAAGCTCAACTCCTTATCCTCTAAAGGTAGCTTGATTAACATTGGCTTTGTTCAATGTGTAATAAACCTAAAATAATATATGCATAATGGTACATGAATCACAACAGATAGGAAGAGAACAACCTGATAGATGAGAAATGGTTTTTCAAAGTAATTTTAATTTACATTTCTGTTACTATCAGTAGATTTGACATCTTTTCATATATTTAAAGGCCATTTGTAGTTCTCTTTCTAAACTATTTGTTGTGGTCTTTTGCCATTTTGTAATGGATTTATGGTCTTTTTTACTTGACTTTAAAAAGTACATTTATTTCGAATATTAAGTTATCTTTTATATATTTGAGGGAAAATATTTTCTCCCAGTTGATTACTCAATTTCTATTTGATTATCTTTTAAAAAGTGTCTTTATTTATTTATTTTGAATGAGAGAGAGTGCAAGAGCATGAATGAGTGAGGGGCAGAGAGTCAGAGAGAGAGAGAATCCCAAGCAGGCTCTGCAGAGCCTGACATGGGGCCTGATACCATGCATCTCAAGATCATGACCTGAGCCAAAACCAAGAGCCAGACACTTAACCAACTGAGCCACCTAGGCATCCCTTTCTTGTCTTTTTGTTAGTCTTCCCTCATTACTTTTTTTTCACAGTGTGTTGTAGCTATTCTTGAACGTTTTTTTTTTCCTCCAGAGAACCTTTAGAATCAACTTGTCTTTAGGAAACAACTTGCTAGTATATTTATATTGAGAAAGCATTAACTTTGTAAACTAATTATATTTTACTGATGTTGAGCCTTCCCATTCAAAAACAAAATATATTTTTTCAACTTTTATAGCTTTCAGGAGTCTTTAAACTTTTCCTCATATAGCTTTTCCACATTTCTTATCAAGTTTATTCCTAACAATGTTATCTCATTTGATGCTATTATAAATGAGATTTTAATCTTCCATTACATCTTATTTCTGATTATTGTTTATATGTATAAAAAGTCATTGAGTTTTATATATTAATTTATATCCTTCTAAATTTACCAAATATGTTATTATTTGTGTAGTTCTAGCACTATATTTCTCAACTTGTCCAAATATCATATAATCTATCATATAATTCCATTATCTTTGTAATTCATATGCCTATAAATTGTTTTTTGGGTTTCTTTTTTAGTGTTAGTTTTTTAATTGTGTTGGCTAATAGCTCCACTACAAGTTTGAACAGTGAAAGTTGAAATAGTTGAAAGAATATGGACAACTTTTTCCTTGTTCTTGACCTTAGCAGGAAGGTCATTTGTGATTCTCATTATGAATTTTAGTATTTACTTTAGTATTGATATAAAATAGACACTTCTTTTGTGTGTGTGTTTGGGTATCTGGATCTCTAGATACACACACAAATATATACTCTATTATATATATATACATATATATATATATATGGGAAGTATCCATGATATCCTATTTTGTTGAGCTTTTAAAATTTTATTTTGTTTTGTTTTGAGTTTTTTAGAGTAAGTGTTGGTTTGCATTGGAATGTTTTTCAGAATTTCTGGAGATTTGTATATGATTTTTCTCTGTAGGCCTATCATAAGGTAAATAATACTAATATATTTCCTCACTATTGAAAATTCCTGATTGCCTACAATAAATCCCACTTGTTAATGGTATATTATTTTCTTTTTTAAAATTTTTTAATGTTTATTTATTTTTGACAGAGAGAGAGAGAGAGAGAGAGAGAGAGCATGGGTGGGGGAGGGGCAGAGAGACAGGGAGACACAGAATCTGAAGCAGGCTCCAGGCTCTGAGCTGTCAGCACAGAGCCTGACACGGGGTTCGAACTCCAGACCGTGAGATCATGACCTGAGCTGAAGTCAGACACTCAACCGACTGAGCCACCCAGGCGCCCCCATGGTATATTATTTTCTTAATGGGGTGTTAGAGTCTGTCTACTGACTTTATATCTAGGAGATTTGCATCAATATGCATAATTGAAATTGTTTTATAACTTATACTATTTTTATTAGGTTTTGGTATCAATATTATTCTCATTTCATAACAATAATTTGAATTTCTATTTATCTTCTATGTTTTAGAATATATTGTGTAGCATTAGGGTTAATAAATTATGTAGCATTGTGATTAGTTGGTGATTAAGTTTTTAGTAAAATTCTTCTGTGAAAAACCGAAAGCCTGGTGTTTTTCTGTGAAAAATTTCTTTAATAAGTCTCCCCGTGTCTTCTATGGAAATTGGTTTAAGATGTCCATCTCAATTGGAGTATATTTTTGACAAACTATATTTATCTAGGTTTTCAATTTATTGTGCAAAGAATTATTTTGTTATTATTTTTAAAATTTTCTCTTTTACTGGTTATTTTCTGTATTCATTTCTTATTTTGTGTATCTGTGTGTTCTATCTATTTATTTATTACATTAACTTGTGGTTGATTTATTATTAATTTATTTTAAAAATCAGTATTTTGATTTATTTAGTTCCACTATTTTTGTTTCCTATATTTTTAATGTTTTTTTGTAATCTTCATCATTGTTTTTTGTGTTTTCTTTTGATTTACTTTGTTTTTTTCTTTGCCTAACTTTAGGAGTTAGAATTAATTTGGAATTTAGGAGTTGGAATCAATTCATTAATTTTATTATATTTTTTTATTTTTTAATGCTTGTTTATTTATTTGGAGAGAGAGAGCATGAGCAGGAAAGGGGCAGAGAGAGAGAGAATGAGAGAGTGAATCCTAAACAGGCTCTGTGCTGTCAGCATGGAACTTGACATGCTAACCTAAGGTTGATCTCACAAACTCAAGATCATGACCTGAGCTGATATCAAGAGTCAGATGCTTAACCTACTGAGCCACCCAGGAACCCCAATTTTATTTTAAATTTTACTGATACAAATTTAAATTTAATTTAATTTAAAATTAAATATTAAATTTATTTTTAACTTAAATATTAAATTTACATATTAAGTTAAATTTAAATTTATGTATTGAATTAAGTTTAAATTTAAATATTAAATTACATTTCCTCTATAACTGCTTATATATTTCCCACATAACATGTAGGGTTTCCATTATTATTGTTTTTTTTAATGCTGCAATTTTGGTTTGTCTTTCCCCTTTCACTCAAGAGCTTTTAATAGAGAGTTATATGGGCCCACTGTGCTTTTGCTGTACAACTCTGCTGTCCCTAATAGATTTTTAAAGTCTTTTGATGGAAAAACTTTTTTAAAAATTACCTTGATTTTATTATGATAAAAGAATACTGGTTGTATTTCTACTTTATTGAATTTGATGATACTTTCTTTGTGATTTGACATATAGTAAAATTTGATGAATCTCCTTGTATGCTTGAGATGGTATTTTTCTATTGTCTCGTTGTAAAGTTTGATATATATCCAATATATCTTCATTGATTATGTGGAATCAGGTTCAGTGTCTCCCAGGCAGACTTTGTAGGCCATCTTAGAGGGATGGAAAGGGAGGAGTTTAGCACACAGGAATAAGGAAGGGTGCACTGATCTGGGGACTGAAACATAGCCAGAGATCTAAGATTTTCTTGGCAATCATAAGCATTCATTTAGTCAATAAATATTCAAAACTGCTCTCTATGATAAGCCATCTTTCACTTAGTTCCAGTTTCTGATTAAAAGGCACAGGCAGATCTAACCACAGCAAAAATCTGTCAGTTTCATTGTTACACTGCTTTAATTTTCTTAACGCTTAGTCCTTCTCTGCTGACACTCGATTTTATTTTGTTTAATACCTCTCTCCCCACTAAAATATAAACTCCACAGGGGCACAGACATTTACTTGTTTAGTTTTCTATTCTGTCTACATCACCCAGAACACTGCTGGTCACATGGTACACTCTAAGTGTTTGCTCCATGATGTATGGATAATAAAACCTCCATGCCTTCAGAGAATGAAACATCTGATATAGGGGCAGGGACAGTAATATATTTTTATAAGAAAGCAATCCTATATGATGTCACTATACTTCACTACCTCACTTAATATCCAACACGCATATATATAAGCACCTGCTTTGTTCTTGCCCCTGTGCTAACCACTATGAATGTAGAAAGGAATTCAGCACAGTCCTTGATCTCCACTAGTATCAAATCCAGTAGGAACATCCAATGATAAATTGTGCATTAGGTCGTTATGCACTTAGCAGCTCCATAATGATAACAACAACAACAACAACAACAATCAAACCACAACGAGAATAAAATACAACAACAACATAAGCCAGTGATTCTCAATCCATCCAGAACCTCAGAATCAATTGGGACATTTTCTAAAAAGACAAAGCCTGTGCAAAATGGTAAAATTTTTATGGAGGAGAATTTAGCAATATTTAGCATATACTTGTTGTGCCATAAATCCCAGTTCTCAAAATCAAAGAAACACTTGGAAAATATGAAAGTATTGTTGATTGTAACAATATGTGTTATAACAAGAACTGGAATAATTAAATATCCATGAATAGAGGACTCAAAAATAAAATAATTGAATATTATGCAGCCACATAAAGGAATGATGACTATTTCTACACATTGATTTAGAATGCTCTCCAGGATATATTAATGAGTGAAAAAATCAAGATGTGGAAAGTTGAACATTGCATTATCACTTATAACACATGATGAGTATGAATACATGTGGAATTATAATCAACAAACTATAAAAATGTACACATGGCACAGAAGGTGCAGACTGGGAGGGACAAGAAGACAAGCTAGACTTTGCTAAAATATGTTCTTTAGTAGGTTTGACTTCAGCATTATGCAAAATTTCTACATGTTTATAAAAACTAATTAAATAATGGGGCACCTGTTGGTTAAGTGTCTGACTTCGGCTCAGGTCGTGATCTTATGGTTCGTGAGTTCAAGCCCCACGTCGGGCTCTGTGCTGACAGCTCAGAGCCTGGATCCTGCTTCGGATTCTGTGTC
This sequence comes from Felis catus, assembly GCF_018350175.1. Classification (NCBI taxonomy): domain Eukaryota; kingdom Metazoa; phylum Chordata; class Mammalia; order Carnivora; family Felidae; genus Felis; species Felis catus. The sequence goes on along the minus strand of NC_058386.1, from coordinate 44,942,422 downwards.
TCCTTTTCTCTCTGCCCCTTGCCCGCTCTCACTCTGTCTCTGTCTCTCAAAAATAAATAAACATTGAAAAAAAATTTTAAAAACCTAATTAAATAAGATAAAAGCAATGAAAAGAAAAAATGAATGTAATAGACTTTATCGTGCATCCAGTTGGTGGCATTACAACACAGAAACTATTTTGAATGATTATAAAATATAGTCATTGGTCCCATAAATTCCCAGTGGAATACAACCTGAGAATCAAAAGAATCAGATGAAAATTTTAAACTATTTTCAGATTCAGTATTGTGATTGGTATTGTTCGCACGTTATATATATATATATATATATATATATATATATATATATATATTTGGTTGTGAATTACAGAATAACGGTAATGAATAATTTTGTTGGTGTCACTGGGAGTCAGGATTTGTGTCTTCAGAGAAAGGATGCACTGATGAAAGTTCAATGACATAAAGTATATACACTGGAGCCCTGAATCTGAATGGGAGATATCAATACAAAGTTGTGTTATATTTTACTTCAAAAATACATATTTCTTAGTTCTGCCCCCTACAAAACACTAGAAACTGTGATGAACCTGGTAGCATGAAGCCAAACATCATGATTTAGCTCTCTACAAAGCACTTTCCACTCAAAAATACATCAAGATTACATGATGAATTAGCTAATTTCAGGAAATGTATAAGGTAACACTAGAACAATTTGATGTACCAGAAAGAAGGAAGGACTACTGTCATCATGTAAAAAGGATTCAAGAGCTAAACTGAAGAGCCTAGCTGCCTAAAAATGAAACAATCTGAGCATTTATAAGAATAGTTATTAAATATATTTAAACACATTAAGTGCCCTTAAATATTATATTCATAGTGATTCTGAAAATATACTGTGTGATAACCTTTAAAAGCACTAGGGAATAAATTCATAATTTTAAACTGATAAATAGAAAGAAAAGATCAAATAATGATCCTTCCATTTGTATACCTACTGTGCTACTACATAATTAAAGTGGGGAAAATTCTCTTTAGAGAATATTCTAGCCAATAAATGAGAAGGATAAATAAAATATCTTTATTCTATAATCTGTAATGAAATATTAGATCTAGGTGTTAATCATCAGTGTCTGCCCACATCATAAAAAAAGAGACAACTAGACATTATGTGTCTCCAGATGGAAACATACAGTACTACCTGTGAGACATTCTTGCTAAAAGAAAAAGAAAAAAAGGAAGAAGAAAAAAAGAACTTGGATCTAATAAAGGCTCTGTCTCTAACAATCAAATTATAGGTAAGCCAGGAGACAGATGGACATGTTAACAATGATAAAGGGAAGACATCAGTAAATCTATGAACCTCTAGAGAGTAAAAGACCCAAATTATTCAATTCATAAATTGCAAGAAAGGCAAAAGTAAAGAAGAAGAACTTATAGATTGAAATAAACCTAATAAGCATATTAAGAAATTATAATGCATGATAGTAAACTGGATCCCGAGTTGAAATAAATATTTATTTTTAAATAAATATTTGAAATCTGATTTTCTTTTTTTATTAAGTTTTTAAATTTTAATTGCAGTATAGTTAACATACAGTGTCATATTAGTTTCAGGTATACAATATAATGATTCAACAATTCTATACATTACTAGGTGCTCATCAAGATAAATGTACTCTTGGGGCGCCTGGGTGGCTCAGTCAGTTGAGCGACCGACTTCAGCTCAAGTCATGATCTCATAGCTTGTGAGTTCAAGCCCCGCATCAGGCTCTGTGCTGACAGCTCAGAGCCTGGAGCCTGCTTCGGATTCTGTGTCTCCCTCTCTCTCTGCCCCTAAACCACTTGCATTCTGTTTCTGTCTCTCTCAAAAATAAATAAACATTAAAAAACTTAAAAAAAAAAAGATAAATGTACTCTTAAATCCCCATCATCTATTCCACAGATGCTCCCCTACATCCCCTCTGATAACTATCAGTTTGTTCTCAATAGTTAAGAGTTTGTTTCTTGGTTTGTCTCTCTCTTTTTTTCCCTTTGTTCATTTGTTTTGTTTCTTAAATTTCACATGTGAGCTAAATCATGCAGTATTTGTCCTTCTCCGAGTGACTTATGAAATCTGATTTTCAAATCAGAGACATAGCCTTTATTAGATTCAAGTTAGATTTTTCTTCTTCTTGTTCCTCCTCCTCCACTTCCTCCTCCTTTTTGGAAAGTATACCTCACAGGTAGTGCTGTGTGATTTTATTTGGAAATACATAAGTGTCTGTTGATGGATGAATGGATAAAGATGTGAGATATATATGTATATACACATACATACACACACAGAGGAATATTACTCAGCCATAAAAAAAGTTTGAGATCTTGCCATTTGCAACAACATGGATGGATCTAGAGGGTATAATGCTAAGTGAAAAACAGACAGAGTCAGACAGAGAAATATGACTACCATATGATTTAATTATATGTGGAATCTAAAATACAAAAACAGAAGCATAAATACAGAGAACAAACTGGTTGCCAGAGGGGAGAGAGTTGAAGGATGGGCAACATAAATGAAGGGGACTAAGAGATACAAACTTCCAGTTACAAAATAAGTCATGGAGATGAAAAGCACAGCATAAGGAATGCAGTCAATAATATTGTAATAACGTTGTATGGTGACAGATGGTGGCTACACTTATCATGGTAAGCATTGACTAATGTATAGAGATGCTGAATTGCTATGCTATACACCTGAAACTAATATAACATTGTATAACAACTATACTTCAATTAAAAATTAAACAAGAAAAACTATCAAACAATTGGAAAATTTTAAGCTAGGAATGAATATTTGAAGATATTTAGGAATTATAATTCATTTTTAAAATACAATAATGCTATTGTGCTTATATTTTTTAAATGTCTATATCTTTTAGAGATACATACTGAAATAATCTTTTAAGTTATATGATGTTTAGAATTAGCTTCAAAATAAACTGTGAGTGGAGAGAAGTATGAGGGAGTATAGATGAAATAAGATTAACCAAGAATTCTTAATTGTTGAAGCTGTGTGAGACCTACCTGATTTCTTTATAATATTACTTCTTGTCATGTATCTCACACTACTTATAACAAAAAGCTTTTTTTAAATATCCAAAGACACAACATAGACTAATAAATCAGCATTTCTGGGTATGGAGCCAGGGCATTGGTATTTTTAAAAACTACTTTCAATGAGTCTACTATGCAGCTAAAGTTTAGGGACAATAGGACAAATAAATAGGGCCTTACCTCACCTTCCCTGGAATAAGAAGTATGGAACTACACTTTCATTGGTTCAGCTACTCAAAGATGCCACAAGTATACCAAAGCTTCCAACCTCCTACTCAACAATTTTCAGCAGGTTGACTCTATAACAACATGCTTGTCACAACATGTCTGCAACAACTCCAGGTATCTCTATCACATTGCAAGCACTGTCATCCTCTTTTCTCACATCTATCCTTTTTATTAAGACACAGTCTTATCTATATAAATACCCATACACTTCATTGTGCAGAACTGGGCCATGTGGCCACCCTTATGTACAAGGGAGGGTGAAAAAAACCTATCATCTGACAAAGGGGAATGGGATAGCCATGATTTGATTGGAGAAATTCTGAGCCTCCCCCCACCTTGCTGGACTGGACATATTACTTCCTTTTTTTTTTAATGAGTTTTTGGGGTGACTAAGTGGCTCAGTCAGTTAAGTGGCCAACTTCTGCTCAGGTCATGATCTTGCGGTTTGCGAGTTCGAACCCTGCATTAGGCTCTGTGCTGACAGCTCAGAGCCTGCAGACTGCTTCAGATTCTGTGTCTCCCTCTCCCTCTCCCTCTCTCTCTGCCCCTCCCCTGCTTGTGTGCTCTCTCTCTCTCAAAAATAAACAAACATGAAAATTTGTAAAAACAAAAAATCAGTTTTGTTTTTTTTTTTTTACCACAGGGCTATAGTAGGAAAAGCTATTGGGTCAGTCAACAACTCCAGTGAAAAGGAGAAGCAACAGAGAATTCCCAGGAAGATGGTGGCATAGGAGGACGCTGGGCTCACCGTGTCCTGCGGATCACTTAGATTCCACTCACACCTGCCTAAAATAACCCAGAAAACCACCAGAAGACTAGCAGAACGGGGTCTCCAGAGCCAAGCACAGACGAGAGGCCCACAGAGGAGGGTAGGAAGGGCAGAGAGGCAGTGCGCACTACACAGGCTGGCAGGAGGGAGCCAGGGCGAAGGGGCAGCCTGCTGGCAAAGCAGAGCCCCGAGTCTGGCTTGCAAAAGCAGAGGGGCCCGATGGAGTGTATTCTGACAGCAAACGGGACTTAACATCTGGAAAGTTATAAGTTAACAGCTCTGCTCAGAGAGCAGGAGGGCTGGAGGACAACGGGAAGGGAGAGTTGTTGAGCCCTGGACAACAGAGCGCAGCTTGGCGGGGAACAAAGGTGCTCACCAGCGCTATCTCCCTCACCCATCCCCCAGCCAAAATCCCAAAGGGACCAGTTCCTGTTAGGGTTAGGGTTAGCACTGCGCAAACACGAATGCTGTGCTTCTTCAAATCCATCCCTCTGGCGGGTCTCACTCCCTCCCTGTGCCTCAGGGCCCCTCACGAAGCGGATCTCTGAAGGAAAAGCGAGCTGAGCCTACCCTTCCCGCCCCTGTGCACCTTGCGATCCACCCCAGCTAATACACCAGATCCCCAGCACCACAAGCCTGGCAATGTGCAAGTAGCTCAGATGGGCCACGCCACCCCACAGTGAATCCTGCCCCTAGGAGAGGGGAAGAGAAGGTACACACCAGTCTGATTTTGGCCCCAGCCGTGGGCTGGGGGCAGACATCAGGTCTGAATGTGGCTCTGCCCACCAACACAAGTTATTCAAGACAGCACAGGGGAAGTGCCATGCCATTCCGCACCACTCCAGGGACTATCCAAAATGATGAAACGGAAGGATTCCCCTCAAAAAAACCTCGAGGAAATAACACCAGCTAATGAACTGATCAAAAATGATTTAAAAAATATAACAGAAAGTGAATTTAGACTAATAGTCATAAAATTAATCGCTGGAGTTGAAAACAGTATAAAGGACACCAGAGAATCCAATGTTACAGAGATCAATGGACTAAGGAACAGCCAGCAGGAGCTAAAGAATGCTACTAATGAGCTGCAAAATAAAATGGAGACAAACAGCTCAGATTGAAGAGGCAGAAGAGAGAATAGGTGAACTAGAAGATAAAATTATGGAAAAAGAAGAGGCTGAGAAAAAGAGAGCTAAAAAAATACAGGAGTATGAGGGGAAAATTAGAGAACTAAGTAATGCACTAAAGAGAAATAATCTACACATAATTGGTAGTTCAGAGAGGAAGAGAGAGGGAAAGGTGCTGAAGGTGTACTTGAAGAAATAATAGCTGAGAACTTCCTGGATCTGGGGAAGGAAAATGGCATTGAAATAAAGAGGCAAAGAGAACTCCCTTCAGACATCACTTGAATCAATCTTCTGCACAACATATCATAGTGAAACTGGCAAAATACAAGGATAAAGAGGAAATTCTTGAAAGCAGCCAGGGATAAACGTGCTCTAACATATAAAGGGAGACTGATAAGAACATTCATGGATCTCTCTATTGGAACTTGGCAGGCCAGAAAGGAAGGCAGGAAATCCTCAATGTGATGAACATAAAAAATATGCAGCCAAGAATCCTCTATCCACCAAATCTGTCATTTAGAATAGAAGGAGAGATAAAGGTCTTCCAAAACAAACAAAAACTAAAGGAATTCATCGCCACTAAACCAGCCCTACAAGAGATCCTAAGGGGGATCCTGTGAGAAAAAGTACCAGAGACATCACTACAAGCATGAAACCTACAGACATCACAATGACTCTAAACCCATATCTTTCTATGATAACACTGAATGTAAATGAACTAAATGCGCCAACCAAAAGACATAGGGTATCAGAATGGATAAAAAACAAGACCCATCTATTTGCTGTCTACAAGAGACTCATTTTAGACCTGAACACACTTTCATATTGAAAGTGAGGGGATGGAGAACTATCTATCATGCTACTGGAAGTCAAACGAAAGATGGAGTAGCCATATTTATATCAGACAAACTAGACTTTAAATTGAAGGCTGTAACAAGAGATGAAGAAGGGCATTATGTAATAATAACAGGGTTTATCCATCAGGAAGAGCTAACAATTATAAATGTCTATGCGCTGAATACAGGAGCCCTCAAATATATAAAACAATTAACCACAAACATAAGCAACCTTATTGACAAGAATGTGGTAATTGCAGGGACTTTAATACCCCACTTACAACAATGGATAGATCATCTAGACACATGGTCAATAAAGAAACAAGGGCCCTGAATGATACATTGGATCAGATGGACTTGACAGATATATTTAGAACTCTGCATCCCAAAGCAACAGAATGTACTTTCTTCTCGAGTGTACATGGAACATTCTGCAAGATAGATCACATACTGGGTCACAAAACAGCCCTTCATAAGTATACAAGAATTGAGATCATACCGTGCACACTTTTGGACCACAATGCTATGAAGCTTGAAATCAACCACAGGAAAAAGTCTGGAAAACCTCCAAAAGCATGGAGGTTAAAGAACAACCTACTAAAGAATGAATGGGTCAACCAGGCAATTAGAGAATAAATTAAAAAATATATGGAAACAAACGAAAATGAAAATACAACAATCCAAACGCTTTGGGATGCAGCGAAGGCAGTCCTGAGAGAAAAATACATTGCAATCCAGGCCTATCTCAAGAAACAAGAAATATCTCAAATACAAAATCTAACACCACACCTAAAGGAAATAGAAGCAGAGCAGCAAAGATACCCCAAACCCAGCAGAAGAAGAGAAATAATAAAGATCAGAGCAGAAATAAACAACATAGAATCTAAAAAAACTGTAGAGCAGATCAATGAAACCAAGAGTTGGTTTTTTGAAAAAATAAACAAAATTGTTAAACCTCTAGCCACGCTTTTCAAAAAGAAAAGGGAGATTGCTCAAATAGATAAAATCATGAATGAAAATGGAATTATGACAACCAATCCCTCAGAAATACAAGCAATTAGGGGCGCCTGGGTGGTGCAGTCGGTTGAGCGTCCGACTTCAGCCAGGTCACGATCTCGCGGTCCATGAGTTCGAGCCCCGCGTCGGGCTCTGGGCTGATGGCTCAGAGCCTGGAGCCTGTTTCCGATTCTGTGTCTCCCTCTCTCTCTGCCCCTCCCCCGTTCATGCTCTGTCTCTCTCTGTCCCAAAAATAAATAAATGTTGAAAAAAAAAAAAGAAATACAAGCAATTATCAGGGCATTCTATGAAAAATTATATGCCAACAAACTGGACAACCTGGAAGAAATGGACAAATTCCTAAACACCCACACACTTCCAAAACTCAAACAGGAGGAATTAGAAAGCTTGAACAGACCCATAACCAGCGAAGAAATTGAATCAGTTATCAAAAATCTCCCAGCAAATAAGAGTCCAGGACCACATGGCTCCCCTGGGGAATTCTACCAGAAATTTAAAGCAGAAATAATACCTATCCTTCTCAAGCTATTCCAAAAAATAGAAAGGGAAGGAAAACTTCCAGACTCATTCTATGAAGCCAGTATTACTTTTATTCCTAAACCAGACAGAGACCCAGTAAAAAAAGAGAACTACAGGCCAATATCCCTGATGAACATGGATGCAAAAATTCTCAATAAGATGCTAGCAAATTGAATTCAACAGCTTATAAAAAGAATGATTCACCATGATCAAGTGGGATTCATTCCTGGGATGCAGGGCTGGTTCAACATTTTCAAATCAGTCAACGTGATACATCACATTAATAAAAGAAATGATAAGAACCATATGATCCTGTCAAACGATGCAGAAAAAGCATTTGACAAAATTCAGCATCTTTCTTAATAAAAACCCTCGAGAAAGTTGGGATAGAAGGAACATACGTAAACATCATAAAATCCATTTATGAAAGCCCACAGCTAATATCATCCTCAATGGGGAATAACTGAGAGCTTTCTCCCTGAGATCAGGAACATGACAGGGATGTCCACTCTCACCGTTGTCATTTAACATAGTGTTGGAAGTGCTACCATCAGCAATCAGACAACAAAAGGAAATCAAAGGCATCAAAATTGGCAAAGATGAAGTCAAGCTTTCACTTTTTGTAGGTGACAATATATTATACATGGAAACTCCGATAGACTCCACCAGAAGTCTGCTAGAACTGATACATGAATTCAGCAAAGTTGCAGGATACAAAATCAATGTACAGAAATCAGTTGCATTCTTATACAGTAACAATGAAGCAACAGAAAGACAAATAAAGAAACTGATTCCATTCACAATTGCACCAAGAAGCATAGAATACTTAGGAATAAATCTAACCAAAGATGTACAAGATCTGTGTGCTGAAAACTATAGAAAGGTTATGAAGGAAATTGAAGAAGATATAAAGAAATGGAAAAACATTCCGTGCTCATGGATTGGAAGAATAAATATTGTCAAAATGTCAACACTACCCAAAGCTATCTACACATTCAATGCAATCCCAATCAAAATTGCACCAGCATTCTTCTCAAAACTAGAACAAGCAATCCTAAAATTCGTATGCAACCACAAAAGGCCCCGAATAGCCAAAGGAATTTTGAAGAAGAAGACCAAAGCAGGAGGCATCACAATCCCAGACTTTAGCCTTTACTACAAAGCTCTCATCATCAAGACAGCATGGTATTGGCACAAAAACAGGCACATAGACCAACGGAATAGAATAGAAACCCCAGAACTAGACCCACAGATGTATGGCCAACTCATCTTTGACAAAGCAGGAAAGAACATCCAATGGAAAAAAGACAGTCTCTTTAACAAATGGTGCTGGGAGAACTGGACAGCAACATGTAGAAGATTGAAACTTAGAGCACTTTCGCACACCATTCAGAAAAAGGACCTAAATGTGAGACAGGAAACCATCAAAACCCTAGAGGAGAAAGCAGGAAAAGACCTCTCTGACCTCAGCCATAGCAATCTCTTACTTGACACATCCGCAAAGGCAAGGGAAGTAAAAGCAAAAATGAACTACTGGGACCTTATGAAGATCAAAAGCTTCTGCACAGCAAAGGAAACAACCAACAAAACTAAAAGGCAACCAATGGAATGGGAAAAGATATTCGCAAATGACATATCAGACAAAGGGCTAGTCTCCAAAATCTATAAAGAGCTCACCAAACTCCACACCCGAAAAACAAATAACCCAGTGAAGAAATGGGCAGAAAACATGAATAGACACTTCTCTAAAGAAGACATCTGGATGGCCAACAGGCACATGAAAAGATACTCAACGTCGCTCCTCATCAGGGACATACAAATCAAAACCACACTCAGATATCACCTCACGCCAGTCAGAGTGGCCAAAATGAACAAATCAGGAGACTATAGATGCTGGAGAGGATGTGGAGAAATGGGAATCCTCTTGCACTGTTGGTGGGAATGCAAATTGGTGCAGGCGCTCTGGAAAGCAGTGTGGAGGTTCCTCAAAAAATTAAAAATACACCTATCCTATGATCCAGCAATAGCACTGCTAGGTATTCACCCAAGGGATACAGAAGTACTGATGCATGGGGGCACTTGTACCCCAATGTTCATAGCAGCACTCTCAACAATAGCCAAATTATGGAAAGAGCCTAAATGTCCATCAACTGATGAATGGATAAAGAAATTGTGGTTTATATACACAATGGAATATTACGTGGCAATGAGAAAAAATGAAATATGGCCTTTTGTAGCAACGTGGATGGAACTGGAGAGTGTGATGCTCAGTGAAATAAGCCATACAGAGAAAGACAGATACCATATGTGTTCACTCTTATGTGGATCCTGAGAAACTTAACAGAAACCCATGGGGGAGGGGAAGGAAAAAAAAAAGAGGTTAGAGTGGGAGAGAGCCAAAGCATAAGAGACTGTTAAAAACTGAGAACAAACTGAGGGTTGATGGGGGGTGGGAGGAAGGGGAGGGTGGGTGATGGGTATTGAGAAGGGCACCTTTTGGGATGAGCACTGGGTGTCGTATGGAAACCAATTTGACAATAAATTTCATATATTAAAAAAAAAAAAAGAAAAAGAGAAGCAGAGGTACTAGGGTCAAAACACAGTCAATGGTAAGGATTGAATATGCCCCGAGGTGAATAAACTCATAAGCATTGAGCCATGTAGTATTTCCAGGCATTTTCATAACAGCTACCTTGTTCAGGCCTCACAAGAATCCCATAACACAGGGAGCCAGTGTTATCCCCATGTTATGCATGGGGGACCAGAGACTCATATAAAAGGGATGAGGTGGCTTGTTTGGGGGTCTTATTGGTGCCTCTACAGCACATTGCTTTATCCTTCTGCCACAGGTCATAGTTCCTTCTCTGGCTTACCAAGATCACTTTCTGAAATATAAAAGGGGGAAGAAAATGAGGTCCACTACTTCCTAGGCAAAAAGCAGACATTTTGGTGTTGGCCACTTCTCTTATGATGGAGTCTTCTGGCAGAGGTGGAAGCATTAGAGTTACCTAGAGCAGAACTTGCCCTTCATTGTAGCTGTTTACAGTCTGCACACTTAGGTCATATGTGTTATCTTGGATCCCACTCATTGATAGATTGATAGATAGAGCCTAACACTTATACCTGGGGGTCTTGGCAATGTTACCATTCTCAGAGTTGGCTTCCTTCCTGCCGGTATTGCCGGCAGTTTTGACCTTTTCATCTTACAGAATGAATCTGATGTGCATTCATCCCCCCAGATACCTGCAGGCCCAGCTCAGATTCTGCTATGAATTTTCTGATTTCTCATGCCCCCTACTTCCCTTCAGGCCTCAAATAGTGTGCTATCCATAGAGGCAAACTGTTCTTGAATTACATTAATTTGTGGTAAATGCAATGTTTTACTCACCACCAGGATTTTATGAAGCCACTTCTCATCCATCCTGAATCACCATCCTTTAAAGTTAGGGCCTCCTTAGATATATCTCCTGTCCTTCAAACCCTCTGTATTCCCTTCTTAAATATGTCAAATGCATAGTCTCAGCTCGTCTACTATTTCAGACCACAGTTCTTTTTGGTTTAGTATGCACTGAGGAACATGGGTGTGAATGGAGCATTCTGTCATGAGCACCACTCAGAGCTAAGCCTTTAGATGTTTAAAAAATGTATTAATACATTTTATTTCACGTATTGACTTATACCCTACCATCTTGGCAAAAGAGGCTAAAGCAGTTTAGAAAGCTAAATAATATATGCTACATGAACATCAGTTAAAGCAGTGTGCCAAAAGAAATACAAAGGTAGAAATCAAACACTAACCTTTAATCCGGGGACTGCCAGTTAAACCTGCAGAAGCCATTTGGGAACTTTCTTAGTCATTTGTCATATGACAATGTATTCTTCTGGGAATTGATTGGTGTGGAAAAAGGTCACTGATAGATTGTAGCAGAGCTAGTAAGAGCAGTCTCTAGAGGAGATGATTCATCTAAGTTAATGTCAGAGACTTGAGGAAGCCTTTTACTCAGTGCTCCAAATGTGAAAAAAGAGCTATAATTGGATACATATTGGATAAATATTGCATCAAGTGAGAGATACAGTGACACAATTGTGTACAGCAGCCTGACTATGGACAGGTCTCTTTTTCTTATTTTTGTCCTCTCATGTTAAAACTGAGGGACAGGTCTTTTTTTTTTTTTTTAATTTTTTTTTCAACGTTTATTTATTTTTGGGACAGAGAGAGACAGAGCATGAACGGGGGAGGGGCAGAGAGAGAGGGAGACACAGAATCCGAAACAGGCTCCAGGCTCTGAGCCATCAGCCCAGAGCCCGACGCGGGGCTCGAACTCACGGACCGCGAGATCGTGACCTGGCTGAAGTCGGACGCTTAACCGACTGCGCCACCCAGGCGCCCCTAGGGACAGGTCTTAATATTCTCTGTTCACGCTTTTGAAGTTCACCAATCAGAAAGGGATACCTTCATGGGATGGCTGAGAAATGTCTGCAAATTATCTGTGTATGTAAATTCTGGTTGTTTAATATTAATCTATAGAAAATAAAGGGCTTTGCTGAACATTTTATTGATGTCTGATTCTTAGAGCTTGAACCTTTCATCCACTGACTTATAAAAGAAACTATACAACTACGTGGATGGAACTGGAGGGTATTATGCTAAGCGAAATTAGTCAGAGAAAGACAAATATCATATGACTTCACTCAGATGAGGACTTTAAGATACAAAACAGATGGACATAAGGGAAGCGAAACAAAAAGAATACAAAAACAGGGAGGAGGACAAAACAGTAGAGACTCAAATATGGAGAACAAACACAGGGTTGCTGGAGGGGTTGTGGGAGGGGGCATGGGCTAAATGGGTAAGGGGCATTAAGGAATCTACTCTTGAAATCACTGTTGCACTATATGCTAACTTGGATGTAAATTTAAAAAATAAGTTAAATAAGAAAAGAAAAAAGAAAAGAAAAGAAAAGAAAAGAAAAGAAAAGAAAAGAAAAGAAAAAGAAAAAAAGAAAGTATACAATATTTTTGAGGCCAAGTGAAGGAAAAGAGAATCCCCTAGAATTTAGACAAACTACATCTGGAACAATCTGACATTGTTGAGTGCAAGATGTAACTATGAGGAAAACCAATATTGAATATTTTGCAGGCTATGGTGTCAAATTATAAACTGTGCCCTCTTGGATATAAACATTTTTTTTCTTTTTTTCCCTTGTGCATGGCATGTTACATGGCAAGTTCTTTCTTCTTTTCCCTTTCCCCTGCTGATTTAAGTGATCTGTTGAACATTAACAAACACAGTGTGTTTTGAAAAAGCCTCTCCTAAATCTTTTTTGAAGGTGACCTTTTATTTTTTTTAATACAATATATTGTCAAATAGGCTTACATACAACACCCAGTGATCATCCCAACAAGTGCCCTCCTCAATGCCCATCACCTATTTTCCCCCTCCCCCACCCCCCATCCACCCTCAGTTTGTTCTCTGTATTTAAGAGTCTCTTGTGGTTTGCCTCCCTCCCTTTCTGTTTGTAACTATTTTTTCCCCTTCCCTCCTGCCATGGACTTCTGCTAAGTTTCTCAAGATCCACATATGAGTGAAAACATGATGTATGTCCTTCTCTGACTGACTTATTTCACTCAGCATAATACCTTCCAGTTCCATCCGCGTTGCTGCAAATGGCATGATTTCATTCTTTCTCATTGCCAAGTAGTATTCCATTGTATATATAAACCACATCTTCTTTATCCATTCATCAGTTGATGGACATTTGAAGCCTCTCCTATATCCTAAGGCAAGTCCACTTTCTCCACTCTGTGGAAATAGTGATGTTCTGATGAGAAACTTTGGATCAAATTTTCCTCCCCCATCCTCCACCAGACAACCATGAATAAATATTGTAACTGAAAATTAGAACAAATGGAAATATGCTACCAGTCTCAACAGAAAATACAGAAAGAACCCTATTAAACATAAAATCTGGATCAATGTGAACATGTTCAAAGGCTCAGGTTTTAGCAGAACTTCTGTGGTTGTTGGAGAGTTTCCTTTTTAATGGTTATTTTAACTAAAATGGACTGAGTATTTCTACTGCAAAATGTTTATAAGTAAACTTTATACAGAGAGGTTCTTGCATTGTAGTAAACCAGAATCAGGATATTGTGAAATGAATGTCTAATTTGAAAAAGGATTTGTCTTTTGAAGACAGGAACAGTAACTGTAGTAGGTTTTAAAAGCACTGGCAGTTTGTTCTGGTTACCAGAGAAAGATGGTCAAAGTGAGTCAAGTGGAGGTCTGCTAGCTTCGACCCAGTCCAAACTTTCCATTTTCTTTCCTTTCGGGGTCTTTGCTGAAATACAGAATAAGTTGGCCCCTTTCTCTGAATTTCAGATTTGTCCCACAATGACCAAAGAAACAAAGGAAGAGGCTTGGGAGAAAAGTTGCCAAGAGCCAACGGGTAGACATTTATTGAGAAAGCCTTAAGCAGGAAGTTCATAATGTATTTACAGCATTCAGCCTGACATGGGGAGATTCTACATTATTCTCGTTGCCAGATAAAACTCTGAAGACTGTTAGGTTAAACTGACATGAAATGGAGGCAATATGGGACTTCTGAAAGGACAATGCTCTGTGTGCCCTAGGGAAACCTAGTACTGTGTTTGTGAACATCCCAAGTTTGTAGTATTGGAGACCACCATCAGACATTAAGACTTATAAAGGAAGGTATTCAGGAAGTTAAAAAGAAATGTTACCATGAGTTTACATCCAGTTTCCTAAAGAGCCAGAGTCTGGTGCTTCCAATCACTCCATCTGTTTCTCACTGAAATGAAAAGAATTAGTTTCTAAAATCTACTTCAAAAGATGTATGTCCTGCTCTCTGAAGACACACACACACACACACACACACACACACACACACACACTCACACACACACACAGTCCAGAGCTCCTGATGGAGAAATTGCTATATAACTGGCTATTGAGAAATACATTTAGGGGGTGCCTGAGTGGCTCAGTTGGTGAAGCATCTGACTTCGGCTCAGGTAATGATCTCACAGTTGGTGGGTTCAAGCCCCATGTGGGGCTCCATGCTGACAGCTCAGAGCCTGGAGCCTGTTTTGGATTCTGTATCTCCCTCTCTCTCTGCCTCTACCCTGCTCACACTCTGTTTCTCTCTTTAACTTTTTTAATTAAAAAAAAAGAGAAAGACATTTAAGAGACAGTTTTTGATGGGAAATTATCCATCACAATTATCCATCACAAGCTGCTGGCTTTTAAGAATTCTGTCCTGCCTTGTGGCTTTGGCCTATTAGTGAAAGAGATCCACAATAATCCTATTGGTAAGTTACTAAAATTGTGGAAAAAATGACACTGATTCAGCATCAGAAATATATATTTTTTAATTTAAATGTTTATTTTTGGGAGAGAGAGACAGAGGGTGAGTGGGGGAGGGGCAGAGAGAGAAGACGACACAGAATCCAAAGCAAGTTCCAGGCCCTGAGCTGTCAGCACAGAGCCCAATGCAGGGCTTGAACCTACAAACTGTGAGATCTTGACCTGAGCAGAAGTCGGACACTCAACCGGCTGAGCCACCCAGGCGCCCCAACATCAGAAATATTTTTTAAGTGGCTGCAGGGCAAAACTTCTGGCAAACACTGAATTGGCCTGTATTTTGTACAAAATACAAAGCACAGAAGCAAGAGAAGGAACTCTAAAATAAAGATGAAACTCTTGCCACTGACATTGTATTATTAAAGGCCTGGGCCCAAGATGACATCAGGTGTATCCCTGTAGATTAGGTTAGCTGACACAGGACAAAATAAAAATCCTGGTTTCCCAAAAGATCTATGATGAATGATTCACAGAACCATGCTGTTGATGCTATGATAAGACCAGTGGCTATCTTTGACAGGTTAGAAACCCTGGAGGTAAATGGGTACACAAATAAATGGACCATGAAGAAGGGGACACGGTCTCTGCTTAAGCATGGGTACAGGACGTTCTGGCAGTCAGTCTCCGCCCCTGTCCAACCAGCCCACAAGTGTGAGAAACTGGCCCTGCCCACCATTGGGCAGGTGTTTACACTGGGTCACTACCCACTTACCAGGACTGAAGGTTCTTTCAGCTGTTGATAGCTACGCAGGTTATAAAGTCAATATCCTGGCAATAAAAGTAGCCAGCTCAGCATCGAGAGTTGGCTGTTTTTCAACACACTATTCAGAGACAAGTCCAGTATCTCTGGCCCAAAAGTGTATTTTGATCTGATTGTAAAAATGACCCTGTAGCTTTCCTACTAACCCCCAGAACTGAAGGATACAAGGGTGGAATAGTCTCATTTCCCAGCTCAGGACCCACACTAACCCTTAATTTTTACTAAATGACTTACAGCCCTATTATAAGCATTTATCTTGTCGATAGTCATGCCCCTTACTGTGTTGTGTCCCCCATTCCAAGTCTGGTGGTGAACAAAGCAAAGGGGTATATTAAGATGATGGGGTATGGATAACTGTCTAGTCAACATATGATCTGCATCCCCAGATATATTTGTAATTTGGCAATGCTCAACATTATGGGACCTGAAAGATGGTCTGAGCCTTTCTTTTTCAAATTACAAGTGGGGAAACAGAAGAGCTCCATTATTGATTCAAATTGGAGAAAACAAAGTTCACTGGGAAGAGCCCTCAAAGAGATATTTTTTCAAAGTGAAAATGTTTCCTTTAATATGAAACTGTGCATTGTTTGCAAATGCCTCGTTTAAAACAGTGAGTGGAGGACAGTTTTTGAAACCCCAAGTAATAAAATGTATTTAATTATCTGAGAAAGTAAAAAAGCTAATTGAAAACTATTATGTACAAACTTTAAAAAATATTCAAAAGCATTTTGGATACCAGTAAGAGTTTCAAATGGAATATTTTATTGACATGTTAGTTGTCTTTTTAACATGTACACACACACTGACACACTCTGATTGATCTGTGTGGAACAAAGGTTGACTAAATATCCTAAGGGAAAATGAAAAATTAAAAAATATATTAATTTTTCATTGTTATAGACAATTACACCCACATCACCTACAAAGCTATTACTGGTTCTGTCCAAGGAAGCAAAATGGCAAAAGAGGAAAGTTGTGGGTAATTCAATAGTGACATAACTGAAATCTCAACATGAGAAAGGTGACAAAACATGAATTTTTGCTGTGAAATTTCTTTGCAAAATATGAAGAAAAGTCTGTCAGTGGGCAGTAAATAAGAGAAGATGGTGAACTTCTTTAGTCAATTCTCACAGTATTGTGCAGGGGCATCAAGAAAACTGCTCAGTCCTTCTCTGGGACCAGTTTCAGAACTTTTCCAATCGCAATGGTCTTACCCTCATCTCTTAAAGTAAAACGACCCATCTGAGGAAAATCCTTGAATGTTTCGAGGCAGATAGTTCCTGCTGTCCTTAAACGGGCAATGCACACTTGATCTTGTTTCACAAAGCGGGGTCGTGTCTTACTTTTCTCTCCTGATTTTTTGTCTACCAAGGAGATTAAGGCTGTTATCTCAACTTCCTCAATACAAGTATGAATGTGCAGCACCGCATTATAGCCTGGGCAGATGATAGACTTGTGCTCAATAATCACTATCTGAACATCAAATGTGCGTCCAGAATGGCACAGATTATTAGGGTCACAAAGTATGAATCCAGGAAGAATCTCTTCTTCTTCAATTCCCTTCAGTCTGATTTTAAGGTTTTCACCTGGGGCTACATAATCAGTTTCAGCATCATCAGAAAGAATTCCAAGAACTTCCACATTGTGCTTGTTCGGCATCATCACAAGCTGCTGGCCTTTAAAAATGGATCCTGATTCCAGCTTTCCCAGGACCACAGTACCCATATCCTTGTACTTATCCACAATTGGCAGTCTAATTGGTCCATCAATTGATCTGTTGAAGTTTGGCATATTATCCAAATATGGAATAAATGGTAATCCAGTGTACCAAGGGCAAAAATCTGATTGCTCTTTAATATTTGCCCCAGTCAGCCCTGAGCAGGGCATAAAGTGAATGTCCTTTTTGGGACTAAAGCCGACTTTTTTCAAAAAGGGCACCAGTTTTTCTTTACATTCTTCGTACCTCTCACTGCTCCAATTTACTGTGGGATCATCCATCTTATTGATAAGCACTACTAAATGTTTTACCCCTGCTGTTTTTGCCAACATCGCATGTTCTCTTGTCTGTCCACCTTTCTCAAATCCAGTTTCAAATTCTCCTTTCCTGGCAGAGATTACCAGTACAGCCAAATCAGCTTGAGAAGCACCACCAATCATATTTGGGACAAAACTCTTGTGGCCAGGAGCATCTAAAATGGTGAAATGTTTCTTTTCTGTTTCAAAATAGGCACGACCCACTTCTACTGTTTTACCCTTGTCTCGTTCTTCCTGATTTGTATCTAAGGCCCAGGACAAATACCAAGTTTCTCTGTTTTTTTCTTTAGCTTCTCTCTCATATTTCTCAAGTGTCCTTTTGTCAACCATTCCTGTCAAAAACATAATTTGTCCTCCAATGGTTGACTTTCCAGCATCTACATGCCCAATGAATACCACATTTACGTGTTCTTTTTTAGGAGCACCTGAGGGCATAACCACAGATTTAGATTTTCTCACTTCCTCTTTCTCCATCATTTCTTGGCCACTCTCTTCTGGGGGCCCTGAATCTCCCAAGGAACTACCCCCTGGCTCAGCTTCACTTACTTCTTTATTGTGCTCCCATGATTCTTCTAGAACCATTTCCACCTCTCCATTTTCTACAACAGGTTCTGAAAGTTCCATAGTAATGGCTGAATTGGAACCTTCACGCCACACTAACTGTTCCTCTTTGGAATGTTCCACAGGTGCCTCCCGTCCCAGCCTTTTACCTTGAGGGTCGCCCGCGCCGGTGCAGGTTTCATCGATGCTGGTGATGTCGGCCAGGGGGGTCTGCGGCTGGGCCGGGCCCCGCAGAAAAGACGGCACGAACTCCGCGGCGTGTACATTAGGCACGAAGGGTTTGGCGTTGACGTTGAGCTGACGGCTGAATGCCGAGCTGAGATGCTCCCGTTGGGCCTCGGCCACCGCGGAGGAGGCTCCGTCTCCGCTTGGGGCCAAACCCGGGGTTTCCATGTCCACCTGGTCCCAGCAGTCGGGCGCGGAATCGCTGCTGCTGCTGCCCAGATCCATGGTCTGAGGACCTGATGGGTGGCGGGGAGGGAGTGGGATTAACACGCCAGAAAGAGCGGGCTACGCCGCCAGGGGTAAGGCTGCAAGAGCGAAGGGGCAAGGGGGAGCGACACGAACCTTAGCGGCAGCGCGGCAGCAGCTAAGTCCCAACACTGCATTCGCAACTGCGGCAGCAGCAGCAGATATGGCGGCTCAACCCTCTCCTCTTGTGTGTGAGCGGATCTCCTCCCCCAAACCCCAACCACTTCCGACTCCTCCACAGCCGACCCAACGCGGGGCGTGGATTGACCCCTCGCTGCCATCCGTACGCTGGGCCTGCTTAGTTCTCAGCCATGGACTAAGTCCGAAAGTAGGATTTGTAAAACGAAATTTTCCATTCATTTTTGTTCACAGGATCTGGGAGAGCAATTTGCCAGTGTAATAATTAAACCTAGACTGACACGGCTGATTGACAATTCTACTCAAAGATTCAAGTAAAAATGAGAATTGCTATTGGACAAATGGAGGCAGGAGATGGTTTAACTACCCAGAAACCCAGCAACCAAAGGAAGAAATTACTGACTAGAGAGGCACTCATGAAATACATGAAGATGTAGTTGAACCCAGGAAATGTAACTTGAAATCACTCATTTAATTTGAAACCCAGAGGCTTTTTGATTTTCCCTCATCCAGAGGACCCCATAAGCCTGTAACTTTTGTTGATGACTTCTGTGGTGTAAGGATGGGGTTATAACTTGTTTTCATGTTAAGTACTCTGACTGTGTCCATGAAAGGAATTGCCAAGGAGAACGTTGTCCCACTGAACCTGCCCAACTTACAGTATTTGTGCTGGTGCCTGAACAATGGCTAGCCCAAAATGCTGTGATGGATCACACAGACAGGCACTGGCCCCAGATCACTTGTATCTTCTAACCAATTTATATTCTGAGTATTCCTGCCTCACTCACCAGCACCTCCTCAGAATACACCCCAGGTCCTCAGTATTTCCTGTCCCATTCTGGAGGCTTAGAACCCTATTCACTGCTCATACTTCTGGCACTGGGTTTGTCTAAGGACAAATCAGTGTCATGTTGGAACCTTCCCCAGTTAGTGGTAGTGACAGGGTGTGTGGATGCCAGCCTATTTAAACTGATTAAGACCTCTGAGATGAACAAAGTCCATAGATACTAATCAATAGAATCTCACCTTCAGAAAGACTTTATAATATTTGACCCAAAGCTTAGAAGAGTTAGTCTGTAAATTATTTTAATTTAGATCAAACTGAAATAGAAAAAAAGATACAGTTTGCTAGTACAAGATGAGGTCATAAAGTTGGATATTAAATAAATCCAACAAGTCAAAATACTTGAAAAATTGGTCACTGGTTTATAACTTAACAATTTTGTTCTCCAGACTTTAGGAGTAGAAAAAATGTTCTAAGTCTAATAGACCTGGACGTTTATGGTTTCAGTCTGAGGCTGCCACTATTTCGCTACTTCTGTGCTATTTCCAAGCCATTAGATATCAAACCCCTTCATTGTTTTTTGCCTCTGGTAATGGCTTAATTATTTGTTGTCACATAAAAAGAATGTGCATGCTTATTCACAATGAATAGTAAGAATTGAGAGTTTGAATGTGCAGAAACCCTTGGACAATACTGCATACATATGCTGGAGCCTTTCTCCAGCATTCTATAAACCTAGGATAGACTTTCTAAAATGTCTCTGAGAACAAACTGAGGGTTGATGGGGGGTGGGAGGGAGGAGAGGGTGGGTGATGGGTATTGAAGAGGGCACCTTTTGGGATGAGCACTGGGTGTTGTATGGAAACCAATTTGACAATAAATTTCATATATAAAATAAAAAAAATAAAAAAATAAAAAAGTAAAAAAAAATAAAAAAAATAAAAAATCAACCAAAAAAAAAAAAAAAACTGAGAACAAACTGAGGGTTGATAGGGGGGTGGGAGGGAGGCGAGGGTGGGTGATGGGTATTGAGGAGGGCACCTGTTGGGATGAGCACTGGGTGTTGTATGGAAACCAAGTTGACAATAAATTTCATATTAAAAAAATAATAAAAAAAATAAAAAAATAAATAAAATGTCTCAGAGAGCTTATCAAGGGATAGGCAGTTGTGTTCACATAAGGTTAGTATTAGCAAGGAATCAGGACAGACCTGGGATGTTTCCTTTGCCTAGGTCAATTGCATTGATCATGAGAATGCTAATATGACTGCTACTTAGAACAGAGGATGCTTCACTTTTAAAACCTTAAAGAAGAAATGAGAAACAGTGAGAGAATGTCCTGACAAGCCCACACCCTTGGGGTTTAGGGGGAAGCAGGTCCACCCAAGAGAGAGAAACACTGACAGGGCTATATAGACAGAAACTAATTTTGGACAAAATTCATTTAGTTTGTGTGATGGGGTGAATGTCTGAAGATTATCTACTTAGAACTTTGAAAGAGTGTATCAATAAATGAGAGAATTGTCTTCACCAAAGTTTTTTTTTTTTTTAAGTGTAGGCAATATTTGGCCATTGCTTAATCATTTCTTCTTAATTTTTTTTGTGAAATATAATACAAATATAGAAAATTGCATAACAAAAAATTATTGTTTATTGACTTAGAAGGAAAACACATGTGGGGCACCTGTGTGGCTCAGTCGATTAAGCGTTCAATTCTTGATTTCAACTCAGGTCATGATCTCATGGTTAGTGAGTTCAAGCCCTGAGTTGGGCTCCATGCTGACAGCACAGAACCTGCTTAGAATTTTCTCTCTCCCTCCCTCAATGCCTCTCTTCCTTGGCTCTCAAAATAAATAAATAAACTTTTTTGTTTTAAATAAGGGAAACACACTTGTAACCACCACACAAATCAATAATTAGAAATTTGCTGGTCAACCCAAAAGACTTTTCAGTACCCTCTCCAGTCACAACCTACTCCCGCTAACCTTAAATGTAACCACTATCATGACATTTATTGTTTAGCCATGACTTCCTGTATAGCTTTATCACATTAAAGGGAAAATGAATGATGTGAATTGTGGAATTTTCTGCATTCTTGAGTTTGCTGATTGTATTTCTGTAGTATAGTTTAGAATATTTTTCTATTTCTTGTATATCAATAATTGGATCTATGAGCTTGATCAGAGATAGGTGCAATTTTTTTCGCATTTTGAGTATTTTCAAAACATTTCACATAAGATCAGGTTGTTTTACAGTTAGAAGGAATTAATTATGATTGTGTAGAAACATGTCATTAGAGGTTGCAAAATGTGATACTGTACTTCTGTCATTTCTTTTTTTTAATGTTTATTATTTTTGAGAGAGACACAGTGCAAACGGGGGAGAGGCAGAGACAGAGAGAAGGAGACACAGAATCTGAAGCAGGCTCCAGGCTCCGAGCTCTCAGCTACAGAGCCCGACCCTGGGCTCGAACCCATGAGCTATGAGATCATGACCTGAGCCCAAGTCGGATGCTTAACCAACTGAGCCACCCAGGTGCCTTTTTTCTTTATTAACTGTAATGCAGTTTTAAAACAATTTTCCTTCATCAACAATTTTGTTACTCTGAGGTATGAATTGTAACAGAAACACATGGAAGTGATTGATTATTTCTATTTATTTGAGTTTTCAAAACAATGACTTGGTTGCCTATAATTGTTCACAGATGACAAATAAGGATATTCCAAAAGAATAATTATGAATTATTGGATTTATATATATTTGATGTGTTTTGAACATTTCCTTACTATACTTATTGATGTTAAGATGGTCCTTCATTGGCCAGTGGAAGCCACTTCAGGATGAGTTCTGAATCGTTTTGAGACTGTGCTAGTAGTCCTTGATGGTTTATTCATTATCTGGTATGACAAAATGTACCAGCTCAATTTTATACATTTCTATTAAACCAGGAATACTGGTTCTCAATGAGAACAGGGGATAATAAAATTAGAAAATAAAATAATTACTCATATGACTTATACTATCCATACATATAGTAGTGTCAGTACTACCAGAACTAATATGATAGAGAAAACAGATTTTTTCATATGTTCTCCATGTTATCATCCAGTACATTATAGTTAAACTACATCTATCTTATAATAATTCACTTTTGTTGAGTGTTTTTTAGTAGCAGGTCATATGTCAATTATTTTCTATGGATTCTCTCATTTTGTTTTCCCTACCATTCTGTGAATAAGATAATCTATCACTCTTTTATAGATAAGAAATGGATGTTTAGAGGGGCTGATTGGACTATCCAAGGTCACATAGCTAGTAAATAGTGGACTTGGAGTTCAAACACGGACAAAAAGATGCTAAGGCCATACTGACTTGTAGCATCTATTATATATTAAGAAAGGAATTGGGAGATTTGGTGGGTGTAAGTCACAAATGGAAGAAGAGGATAAAGTCTTAGGTTATTTATAGAGAATGGAAATATGAATGAACTTGAGAGAAAGGATAATGCAGTTGAGTTCTTTTATGAGGACTTATGTTTTTTTCCTGAAGTAAGAGATGATCCTGTGGAGATTCTGAGGTAAGATTCCAATATTAAAAATGGGGAATGGGGGAAGATACAGAATAGACTTTTGGGGTATAGGTAAGGTGGCTAACTTGGGAGTAGTAACATCTTTTTTTTTTTTTTTTTTTTTTAGAATTCCAATTAGGGCACCTGGGTGGCCCAGTCAGTTAAGCATCTGACTCTTGATTTAAGCTCAGGTCATGATCTCAGGGTCGTGGGGTCAAGCCCCATATCAGCTCAGCATGGAGTCTGCTCAGGACTCTCTCTCTCTCTCTCTCTCTCTCTCTCTCTCTGCCTCTCTCCCCCACTCATGAGCTCTCTTTCACTCTCTCTTTCTCTCAAATAAAAAATAAATAAAAATAAAAAAGAATACCAATTAAACAAAAGCAGTTTAGACTGGAAAACATAATACAGTACTCCAGGTTTTGAGATTCCCCTTTCCCCCCAACATATGCTTAGCATAACTGAGCAGGCCGGAGCACAGAGTCTTAAAACTCATCTACAGTCGAGGAATAGTAGTATTAGATGGGCTAAAATAAGAACAGAAAAATATCTAGGAGCTAGTGAACACAGGGTTAAGAAGACTGTGTTGGAAGCCTCATATTTGTTCTCTCAGGATGTCTTTGAGCTCTGTACATAAATTTGACTCTCTATTCTAAGGAAGATGGAAAGCCACTCCACTTCCTAAAGTTTTTGCTACTAAGATTTCAGATGCTCTTTACCTCCTGCCAATCTGACACACACAGATCAGATTTATTTTAAAGCCCATTTAAATGTAGAGAGATGTGGGGTAAGGCAGGCTTGATTTGGAGTTGCGAATCCAGCTGAAGAAGTATCTTCATTGAGCTAACAGTTTGGTAAACTTTCCCGTATCCAGGTAGGCAACTAAGGTACCATATACCTAAAGCCAACAGTTGCACTGAAAACATACTCATTTCCCCGCTCCCAAAATGTGGCAGCAGTGACAAATCCCCTTGGGAGCC
Source organism: Felis catus (assembly GCF_018350175.1). Classification (NCBI taxonomy): domain Eukaryota; kingdom Metazoa; phylum Chordata; class Mammalia; order Carnivora; family Felidae; genus Felis; species Felis catus. The sequence goes on along the minus strand of NC_058386.1, from coordinate 44,918,161 downwards.
AATTCTGCTGTATGCAATAATAATTCTGTGAGGCCATGAATAGACCTGTATATCCAGGCCCTATAGAAGGACAGTATTTAAAAGCCCGTAACTCCCCAATTATCCCTGCCCTAATTAACATAGACTGTTTTCGGTTAACAGCAACCAAACACTGAATAGTAGAAGTGCCAAATAGCTGGGGTTCATTTCAAGGCCTAGCATTTCAAACTAATTCTTTGTTAAATTTCTTTAACTGCTCTGTGCCTCAGTTTCCTTATTTGATAAGTGGAGATGAATCCACATTCATATGTACACCGTGGGTTGCTAGCGCAAGGATGCATTGTGGGTACAAAGAAACACAGGGAATGAAATTACAAAATACTTCAGCAGATTCGTTATTACTCACATACCACTACTATAATAAAGTATGGGACAGCAACATCAATCAGGGCTAAAATGCTTGTTAGCCAGGCCTTGGAGTATGCACAGAGAAAATAGCCTAATTTTGAGGTTAAACTGGGAAAAACATATCTCCATTCTAAGGCAGTTTCTATTGCCTGCATGTCCATACCACACTCTGGGAAGTTATTTCTCCAATGTTTCAAATACTAGGTGAGAACAGAAGTACAAAACCAAAGCTAATGAGGTAATCCTGTTACTTTTGGAATAATATGAACACAATTATGGGAATCTGAAGAACTCCAAAAACTAGGATATTATGCACTCAGTATTACTCATTTTACACCGGTAGTAATAATTGCTACAGTAAAATTTGGTGAAGCGTACAAATAATACTATAATTACATGACATCATGTAGATGTTAGTTAACAATAGGTTGTAATCATATATGTGTATGTACACATAAATCATATACATATGTATCAAATAAACATACCCATCTTAAATTTACACAAGATTATACATCTATTATCTCAATTAGAAACAAAAAATAAAATAAAGTTTGGGGAATCACCCTCAGCTAGAATTGAATTGCCTGATAGCCAATAGCTAAAGAAGCCCCTCTCAGACAAGAGCCTATATTGGGGAAAAAAGGTGAAAAAAGGTCCTTATATGTAAACATGATGGCCAACCAATTCCTGCATATAATCCAGTGACCCATGTGTAAATATTACTGTCATTTCTAAGAGTAATGGAATAAGTTCAAGGTGTCATCTAATTCCCCTACACTTAATCCAACATTTATTATACAGCAGCCTGTATTCAAGTAATTGTGGGTACAAAAATTTACACATCCGGATGTTGTATGATTTATAATGTTCTAACAATCTTTTGCGAAACTCATTTCACATCGACATAGGAGAGCTAGCTCTTGGTCCCATGTTTGAAATCAGAAAATTGAAGTTTGAGGAAAAGGAGGCCGGTCGCCAGAGGGTCTTTGATGTGACCAAGTCCAAACACTCAGCATCCAAGATGCACGGACATAATTGGAAAAACCACTGAGATGAAGAAGCAGAATAAAGAAAGACACTTGTTGATGTGCTGACAAGGTACTTCCATAAGAGTGCTGGGACAGCGGTAAGGAGGAGCTGTGTTAGGGAAAGTGGGAAATTTGGGCTCTGCAAGTTTCTGGGAAGTAGAGCAATAGCAGATGATGGCACAGATGAGCACAGAGAAAACAGCGTGAGTGAGGATTAATGGTCATGTGAGGGAATGAATTTTGGAAGCCAAAAGATAATGAAATTCATGAGTTGAGGTCACTTGTCTCCCACCACACCCCCATGAAACTAGAAGTATCCAATGAAGGAGAGTGAGTGTTACATTTTCTGAATCCCAGTGTAGTAATACTTGAATAACACCAAAGACGGCAAAGGCATCGTGTCAATTTCAAACATCTGATGGCAGGGCGGGCACAGAAATATAATGTTATGACAAAACAATCAAGTTATGATATCAATACACCTCACTCAGTTATTTGACATACTTAAAACACATTTACTAAGCACCTGCTTGTGTTCGCTCCTGTGTAGGCAGATTCAGATTGAGTCTGCATCACTTAGGGCCAAATTGAGTGTCAGTGAGAATAATAACTAAGACGGACCTAAACACATCAGGTGTGGTTAAATATCGAGTCCATAGCGACTCTAAAGAAACAAAGACTGCCTAGTCACCATTATGAAATGCTATGAAATAAACTCGTTATTTTGAAATTGGGTGAGCAGAGACAAATAATGAAACAATTATCCCATGTGATGTTTGGCACATGAACTGTAACATTGGTTCCCAAAGAGTGGATGAGGGAAGCTGTTCATCAGAGAAGAATTCCATCCAATAAATAAAGAAGGGTAAATAGAAGTAAAATATCTCAACTTTAATTTTTTTAATGTTTATTTAGTTTTGAGAGAGAGAGAGAGAGAGAGAGAGAGAGAGAGAGAGAGAATCTAAAGCAGGCTCCAGGGTCTGAGCTATCAGCACAGACCCTGACGTGGAACTCGAACCCATGAACCGTGAGATCATGACCTGAGCCAAAGTCAGAAGCTTAACTGACTGAGCCACCTGGGCACCCCAAAATATCTCAACTTTAAGCTTCAAAGGACGCCAGCGATCTATGCTGGCAATATAAAAAGAGGGACAGCCATACAGTATGTGCCTCCTCTCAGGGAATAATGCAACACTCCTCTGAGGCTTTTTTGCTAAAATATGAAGACTGACCCAGAAGAAGACTCTACCTCTAATTCCCTGTCACAGATGGCAGGATATCCTTCTTTCTCATGGCTGAATTAACATTCCTCTGCACATATGTCCTTTTTATCAACAAATAGAATCTTTCACAGGGGACCCCTACATATGCCCCATCAACTTTAGTGGGCAGAACTTGGTCACATGGCCGCCGCTGTTAGGTGTAGGGGAGGCTGGAAATACCATCACCCGGCAGAGGAGAATGAGAGAGCCATGACTGCATCGGAGAAGTCCAGAGTCCCATTTTTGGGATTAGGTATAATTTTTTTAATTTAAATTTCAATTAGTTAATAATTCAGTGCAATAGTGGCTTCAGGAGTAGAATTCAGTGATTCATCACTTACATACAACACCCAGTGCTCACCACAACAAGTGCCTTTCTTAATACCCATCACCCATCTAGCGCATCACCCACCCACCTGCCCCCATGAACCCTCAGTTTGTTCTCTATTGTTAAGAATCTCTTGTGGCTTGTTTCCCTTTCTTTTCTTCCCCTCCCTTCCCACAATTTTATCTCTTTTGTTTCTTAAATTCCACATATGAATGAAATCATATATTTGTCTTTTATTGATACACTTATTTCGCTTAGCCTAATACATTCTAGCTCCATCCATGTTGCAAATGGCAAGCTTTCATTGATTTTGATGGCTGAGTAATATTCCCTTATATATACATATAATACTACTTCTTTATCCGTTCATCAGTCGATGGACATTTGGGCTCTGCATAGTTTGGCTATTGTTGATAATGCAGCTATAAATATTGGGGTGCATGTACTCCTTTAAATCTGTATTTTTGTATCCTTTGGGTGAATACCTAATAGTGGAATTTCTGGATCATTTGGGTAGTTCTTTTTTTAGTTTTTTGAGGAACCCCCAAGCTGTTCTCCAGAATGGCTGCACCAGTTTGCATTCCCGCCAGCAGTGCAAGAGTGTTGTCATATCTCCGCATTCTCGCCAATATGCGTTGTTTCTTCTGTTGTTAATTTTAGCCATTATGACAGGTGTGAGGGAATATTTCATCATGGTTTTGATTTGTGTTTCTCTGATGATGAGTAATGTTGAGCATCTTTACCTGAGTCTGTTCACCATCTGGATGTCTTCTTTACAAAAGTGTCTATTCATGTCTTCTCCCCATTTCTTCACTGTGTTGTTTGTTTTATTGCATGTTGAGTTTGATAAGTTCTTTTGAGAGAGAGAGAGAGAGAGAGAGAGAGAGAGAGAGAGAGACAGGACGTAGGTGAGCAAGGGGCAGAGAGAGAGGGAGAGAGAAGTGGGGCTCACCAGTAGGGTGCTCGAGTTCACCCAAAGTGGGGCTCCTGCTCACCTGAAGTGGGGCTCAAGCTCACCCGATGTGGGGCTCATGCTCACTCAAAGTGGGGCTTGAGCTGACCCAATGCAAGACTTGAACTCACGAACCATGAGATCATGAGCTGAGCCAAAGCAGGTGCTTAAACAACTGAGCCACCCAGGCGCCCCGATGAGTTCTTTATAGATTTTGATTGCTAACCCTTTATCAGATATGTCATTTGAAAATATGGTTTGTTTCCCTTTCTCTTTTTTTCTCCCTTCCCATATGTTCATCTGTTTTGTTTCTTAAATTCCATATATGAGTGAAATCATATGATTGTGGTGAGCACTGAGTGTTGTATGTAAGGGATGAATCACTGAAAACTACTCCTGAAACCAATATTGCACTGTCTGTTAACTAACTAGAATTTAAATGAAAAATTTTAAAAAGTAAATAAAGAAATAGATTTTAAAAATAAATTAAAATAAAATGTAAATTTTATTTTCAAAAAGCACATTGCTACCATATTACAGTAGTTGCAGCTATCTTGATGCTGTCTGGACAGATATACGTTAGGACATAAAATTTAATTTTTAAAAAATTATACTCAACTTTATTCCCATAACATGGCTGCAGCCAACTGTTTTTGAGCTGCTGAATTGTGGGTGGATGAAATTACAGAGCTCTTCTAAGAGAGAAAAAGTGGCAGAAGGTATAAGTGAGCAAATTATAGCCGAAAACATTCCTAGTCTGTGGAACAGTACATACATCAAAATCCAAAAAGCACAGAGAACTTCCATTAGATTCAACAAAAACTGACCATCACTAAGGCATATCATAGTCAAATTTACAAAATACATAGACAAGGAAAGAATAATAAAAGCAGCAATAGAACTTAAAAAAAATCCTTAACCTACAAGGGAAGACAGATCAGGTTTGTAGCAAATCTTTCCACAGAAAATTTGGCAGGCTAGAAAGGAGTGACAGGATATATTCAACATGCTGAATTGGAAAATATGCTGCCAAAAATTCTTTATCCAGTTAGGCTATCATTCAGAATAAAAAGAACTAAAGGAGTTTATGACCTCTAAACCAGCCTTGCAAGAAATTTTAAGGGGGTCTTTGAGTGGAGAAAAAAAAAAAAGAACGAAAGTAACATATTAGAAAGGACCAGGGAGCATCACCAGAAGCTCCAATTCTACAGGTAACACAAAGGAACTAAATTCATATCTTTCAATAATCACTCTGGATGTAAATGGACTAAATGCCCGAATCAAAATACATATATATTCTGATATATATATATATATCAGATTGAAGGTAAGGGGATGGACAACCATCTATCATGCCAGTGGACATCAAAAGAAATCCAGAGTAGCCATATTTCTATCAGACAAACTAGGTTTTAAAACAAAAACTGTAAAAGAGATGGAGAAATACATTATATCATAAATAAGGGGTATACACAATAAGAATATCTAACAGTGGTAAATATTTATGCCCCCCAAATTGAAAGCACCCAAATACATGAATCAATTAATCACAAATATAAAGGAACTCATTGATAATAATACAATAATAGTATGGGACTTCAAAATCCCAGTTACAAAAATGGACAAGTCCTCTAAGCAGAAAATCAGCAAAGAAACAATGGCTTCGAATGACACACTGGACCGGATGGACTTAACCGATATGTTCAGAACATTTCATCCTAAAGCAGCAAAATATATTCTTCTCGAGTACACATGGAACATTCCCCAGAATAGATCAGATACTGGGTCACAAATCAGCCCTCCACAAGTACAAAAAGATTCATATCATATGATGCCAATTTTCAGACCAGAATGCTATTAAACTTGAAATCTGCCACAAGAAAAAATTTGAAAAGACCACATATACAGGGAGATTAAAGGATATCCCACTAAAGAATGACTGGGTTAACCAAGAAATTAAAGAAGAAATAATAAAGTACATGGAAGCCCATGAAAATGAAAACATGACAGTCCAAAACCTTTGGAATATAGCAAAGGCAGTCATAAGAAGGAAGTATATAGCAATCCAGGCCTTCCTAAAGAAGGAAGAAAGGTCTCAAATAGACAACCAAACCTCACACCTAAAGGAGCTGGGAAAAGCACAGCAAATATAGCCCAAACCAGCAGAAGAAGGGAAATAATAAGGATTAGAGAAGAAATCAATGATATTGAAATGAAAAAAAAAAAAAGAAAAAAGTAGAAGAGATCAATGAAACTAGGAGCTGGTTCTTGAAAGAATTAACAAAATTGAGAAATCCCTAGACGAATTTATCAAAAAGAAAAAGGAGAGGACCCAAGTAAATAAAATCATGAATTAAAGAGGACAGATCACAACCAACACTTCAGAAATACAAACAATAATAAAAGAATATTATGAGCAATCATATGCCAAGAAATTAGGCAATCTGGAACAAATGGAAAAATTCCTAGAAACATATAAACTACCGAACTGAAACAGGAAGAAATAGAAAATTTGAATAGACCCATAGCCAGTAAATAAAGTGAATCAGTAATCAAAAATCTCCCAGCAAACAAGAGTCCAGGGCCAGATGGCTTCCCAGGGGAATTCTATCAGACATTTAAAGCAGAATTAATACCTATTATTTTGAGTCTGTTGCAAAAAATATAAATGGAAGAAAAAACTTACAAACTCATTCTGAGGCTAGTATTACCTTGATTCCAAAACCAGACAAAGACCCCGCTAAAAAGGAGAACTATAGACCAATATCCCTGATGAACATGGATGCAAAAAATCTCAACAAGATACTAGCAAATATAATCCAGCAATACATTAAAAATTAATCACCACGATTAAGTGGGATTTATTCCTGGGCTGGAGGGCTGGTTCAACATCTGAAAATGAAACAATGTGATACATTACATTAATAAAAGAAAGGATAAGAACCTTATGATCCTGTCAATAGATGCAGACAAAAAGCATTTGACAAAACACAGCACCCTTTCTTGATAAAAACCCTCAAGATAGTAGGGATAGAAGAAACATACCTCAACATCATAAATGCCATATATGAAAGACCCACAGCTAATATCATCCTCCATGGGGGAAAAACTGAGATCTTTCCCCCTAAGGTCAGGAACATGAAAGGGATGTGACCTCTCATCACTGTTGTTCATCATAGTGCTGGAAGTCCTAGCCTCTGCAATCAGACAACAAAAAGAAACAAAGACACCCAAATTGGCAGTGAAAAAGTCAAATTTTCACTCTTCACTGAGGACGTGATACTCTATGTGGAAAACCCAAATGTCTCCACCAAGGAACTGCTAAAATTGATACATGAATTCATCAGTCAGATATACAATAAATGCACAGAAATTAGTTGCATCTCTACAGACCAAAAATTAAAGCAACAGAAAGAGAAATCAAGAAATCCACCCCATTTACAATTGTACCAAAAATCATAAAATACCTAGGAATAAATCTAACCAAAATGGTAAAAGATCTGTATACTGTACAATATAGAAATCTTATGAAAGAAATTAAAGAAGACACAAGAAATGGAAAAACCTTCCATGCTCATTGATTTGAAGAACATTGATAAAATGACAATACTACCAAAAGCAATCTACATATTCAATGCAATACCTATCAAGATAACACGAACACTCTTTACAGAGCTAGAACAAACAACCCTAGAAGTTGTAGGGAACCAGAAAAGACCCTAAGTAGCCAAAGCCATGTTGAAGAAGAAAAATGAAGCCGAATCTGAGCTGTAATCATCAAGACATATGGTACTGGCAAAAACAAACAAACAAACAAACAAACAAAAAACAAAAACAAAAAACAAAAAACAAAAAACAAAAAACAGACACATAGATCAATGTTACAGAATAGTAAACACAAAAATAACCCACAAATGTATGGCCAACGAATCTTTGACAAAGCAGGAAAGAATATCCAATGGAAAAAAGATAGTCTCTTCTTCAAATGGTGTTGAGAAAACTGGATAGCGACATGCAGAAGAATGAACCTAGACCACTTTATTACACCATACAGAAAAATAAACACAAAATGGATGAAAGACCCAAATGTAAGACAGGGAATTATCAAAATACTAGAGGAGAAAACATGCAACAACCTCTTTGACCTTGGCTGCAGCAACTTCTTACTAGACATGTCTCTGGAGGCAAGGAAAACAAAAGCAAAGTTGAGCTATTGGGACCTCATCAAGATAAAAAGCTTCTGCACAGAGAAGAAAACGATCAGCTAAATTTAAAGGCAACCAACGGAATGAGAGAAGACATTTGCAAATGACCTATCAGATAAGGGGTTAGTGTCCAAAATCTATAAAAAATTTATCAAACTCAACACCCAAAAAACAAATAATCCAGTGAAGAAATGGGCAAAAGATATGAATAGATACCTTTCCAAAGAAGATATCCAGATGGTAACAGACACATGAAAAGATGCTCAGTATCACTCATCAGGGAAATACAAATCAAAACTGCAATGAGATATCAACTCACACCTGTCAGAATGGCTAAAATTAACAACTCAGGAAACAACATGTTGGCAAGGATGCAGGGAAAGAGGAGCCATTTTTTGCATTTATTGTGGGAATGAAAACTGGTGTAGCCACTCTGGAAAACAGTATGGAGGTTCCTCCAAAAATTAAAAATAGAACTATTCTATGACTCAGCAACTGAACTACTAGGTATCCATCCAAAGGATGCAAAAATGCTGATTTGAAGGCCACATGCACCCCAATGTTTATAGCAGCGCTATCAATAATAGTCAAATTTCGGGGCGCCTGGGTGGCTCAGTCGGTTAAGCGGCCAACTTCGGCTCAGGTCATGATCTCACAGTCCGTGAGTTCGAGCCCCGCGTCGGGCTCTGTGCTGACAGCTCAGAGCCTGGAGCCTGCTTCAGATTCTGTGTCTCCTTCTCTCTCTGACCCTCCCTTGTTCATGCTCTATCTCTCTCTGTCTCAAAAATAAATAAACATTAAAAAAAAAATAATAGTCAAATTTGGAGAGAGCCCAAATGTCCATAGACTGATGAATAGATAAGGAAGATGTGGCATGTACACATAATGGAATATCACTCAGTGATCAAAATGAATGAAATCTTGCCATTTGCAACAACATGGAGAGAACTAGAATGTATTATGCTAAGCAAAATAAGTCACTCAGAGAAAGACAAATATATGATTTCACTCATATGTGGAATTTCAGAAACAAAACAGATGAACACAGTGGAGGGGAAGGAAAAAATAAGATAAAAACAAAGAGGGAGGTAAACTATAAGAGACCCTTAAATACAAAGGGGTTGCTGGAGAGGAGGCAGGTAGGAGGATGGGATAAATGGGTGATAGGTATTAAGGATGGCACTTGTTGGAATGAGCACTGGGTGTTATATGTAAGTGACGAATCACTAAATTCTACTCCTGAACCCATTAAAAAATAAATAAAATAAAGTAGTACTTACAAAAATAAATAAACAAAAATAAAGAGCTCTTCTACCATCACGGCCCTTATGCTCCCTTGGAATCCTTTGGGGATGTGACAGAGAGGAGGCAGCTTCGTGCAAAACTATAGTGTAAGGATGTACAATATAGTGATTCCAGAATTCCATATATCACCTGGTGGTTATCATGAAAGTGCACTCCTTAATCCCCATCACCTACTTAATCCATCCCCTCACCCTCCCCTCTTGTAACCCTCAGCTTGTTCTCTATAATTGCGTCTGTTTCTTGACTTGTATTTCTTTTTTCCCCCTTTGCTCATTTGTTTTGTTCCTTAAGTTCCACATATGAGTGAAATCGTGTTATGTGTCTTTCTCTGATTGACTTATCTGACTTAGCATTATACTATCTAGCTCCATCCATGCTGTTGCAAACGGCAATATTTCTTTCTTTTTTATGGCTGAATAATACTCCATTGTGTATATATACCACATTTTCTTTGTCCATTCACCTACTGATGGACATTTGTGCTGCTTCCATAATTTGGCTATTGTAAATAATGCTGCTATAAACATAGGGGTGCATGTATCCCTTTGACTTAGTATTAGTGTGATTACTGGATCATAGGGCGGTTCTATTTTGAACTCTTTGAGGATGCTCCACGCTGTTTTCTGGAGTGCCTGCACCAGTTTGCATTCCCACCAACAGTGCAATAGGGTTCTCCTTTTTCTGCATCTTCGTAAGCAATATGTTGTTTCTTGTGTCATTGCTTTTAGCCATTCTGACAGGTGTGAGGTGATAGCTTATTGTAGTTTTGATTTGCATCTCCCTAATACTATTTGATGATGAACATCTTTTCATGTGTCTGATGGCCATATGTATGTCTTCTTTGGAGACATATCTGTTCATGTCTTCTGCCCATTTTTAAATTGGATTATTTTGGGAGGGTGAGCTTGATAAGTTCTTTATATATTTTGGATACTAATCCTTTATTGGATATGTCATTTACAAATGTCTTCTCCTATTCTGTAGGCTGTCTTTTAGTTTTGTTGATTGTTTCCTTTGCTTTGAATAAGCTTTTAATTTTGATGTAGTCCCAGCAGTTTATTTTTGCTTTTGTTTCCCTTGCCTTAGGAAACATATCTATAAAGATGTTGCTATGGCTGATGTCAAAGAGGCAACTGCCTGTGTTCTCCTATAGGATTTTTATAATATCAGGTCTCACATTTAAGTTTTTAATCCATTTTGAATGCATTTTTGTATATGGTGTAATAAAGTGGTCCAGTTTCTTTCTTTTGCATGTTGCTTTCCAGTTTTTCCAATGCTACTTGTTGAAGACACTGTCCTTTTCCCATTGGATATTCTTTCCTGCTTTGTCAAAGATTAGTTGACCATATATTTGTTGGTTTATTTCTGCATTTTCTTGGTGTTAACATTCTTGTCAGCAGGTTGAGGAAAAAACAGAATAAGGAGATCTCACAGGGGGCTTTTGGCAGTCATGCTGGTCAGTGTTGTACATCACTTAGGCCCACTTTCCCTTGACAGGATTCAGTCTACCAGCCACAGTGACCTTCTGGAAGCCTGGAAAACTCCAGGAGGAAAAGAAAAGGAGTTTGGAAAACAGCTAGTCAGTCTGTGCTATTGGTGTGACAAATATGCTCACAGGACAGAATATACAAATTTATCTGTGTATTTTCAAAATTCCCAGCCTCACACATAATGAAAGAAACGTGTATTTTAATTATAGTAAGATACCATCCATTCTCTATCATATTGACAAATATGCAATCATTTGAAGCACACTGTTTTGGTGAGGATGTGGGGAAAGGGAAATGTCACAGCATTGTTAGTGTGAATTTAAATTGATATAGCATCTAGAGAGGGCAATTAAGCAATATCTGTCAAAATTATGTGTGCATTTACACTTTGATCCAGAAATCCTACTTCCATGAATTTATCCATTGGACATATTTGCACAGGTGTGTAAAGAAGTTACATATAAGCTTATTCAGTGCAGTATTGTCTGTAATAACATTAGTTTGGTAAATCCATAAGTGTCAATCAGCAGCAGACGTGTTAAATAAAAAAATAAGAGAGAATACGTCAATGTAAAAGGACACCATGCACCTATATTTTTTTTTAAAAAAGTATAATATTATTTAGCTGAATAGCTAAGTGTACATTCTGAAACTATATTGCAGGAATCCAATCCTGGTTCTTCCTGCTTTTAGCCATATTAACATTGGCAATTTATTTAAATTCTATGTGCTTTAGTTTCCTCATCAAGAAATGAGGATAATTGGAGACAAGCGGCAAGATGGCGGCTTAGGAGGACGCTGGGCTCACCGCGCGTCCTGCTGATCACTTAGATTCCACCTACACCTGCCTAAATAACCCAGAAAACTGCCAGAGGATTAGCAGAACGGAGTCGCTGGAGCCAAACGCAGACGAGAGGCCCACGGAAGAGGGTAGGAAGGGTGGCGAGGCGGTGCGCGCTCCACGGACTGGCGGGAGTGAGCCGGGGCGGAGGGGCGGCTCGCTGGCCAAGCAGAGCCCCCGAGTCTGGCTGGCAAAAGCAGAGGGGCCTGACGGACTGTGTTCCCACAACAAGCGCGACTTAGCGTCTGGCAGGTCATAAGTTAACAGCTCTGCTCAGAAAGCGGAAAGGCTGGAGTACAAAGGGAGGGAGAGCTGCTGAGCCCCCTGACAACAGAGCTCAGTTTGGTGGGGACAAAGGCGCTCACCAGCGCCATCTCCCCCGCCCATCCCCCAGCCAAAATCCCAAAGAGAACCAGTTCCTGCCAGGGAACTTGCTCCCTCCGCACAAACACCCAACTCTGTGCTTCTGCGGAGCCAAACCTCCGGCAGCGGATCTGACTCCCTCCCGCTGCCACAGGGCCCCTCCTGAAGAGGATCACCTAAGGAGAAGCGAGCTAAGCCTGCCCCTCCTGCCCCTGTGCACCTTGCCTACCCACCCCAGCTAATACGCCAGATCCCCAGCATCACAAGCCTGGCAGTGTGCAAGTAGCCCAGACGGGCCACACCACCCCACAGTGAATCCCGCCCCTAGGAGAGGGGAAGAGAAGGCACACACCAGTCTGACTGTGGCCCCAGCAATGGGCTGGGGGCACACATCAGGTCTGACTGCGGCCCCGCCCACCAACTCCAGTTATACACCACAGCACAGGGGAAGTGCCCTGCAGGTCCTCACCACTCCAGGGACTATCCAAAATGACCAAGCGGAAGAATTCCCCTCAGAAGAATCTCCAGGAAATAACAACAGCTAATGAGCTGATCAAAAAGTATTTAAATAATATAACAGAAAGTGAATTTAGAATAATAGTCATAAAATTAATCGCTGGGCTTGAAAACAGTATAGAGGACAGCAGAGAATCTCTTGCTACAGAGATCAAGGGACTAAGGAGCAGTCACGAGGAGCTGAAAAACGCTTTAAACGAAATGCATAACAAAATGGAAACCACCACAGCTCGGCTTGAAGAGGCAGAGGAGAGAATAGGTGAACTAGAAGATAAAGTTATGGAAAAAGAGGAAGCTGAGAAAAAGAGAGAGAAAAAAATCCAGGAGTATGAGGGGAAAATTAGAGAACTAAGTGATACACTAAAAAGAAATAATATACGCATAATTGGTATCCCAGAGGAGGAAGAGAGAGGGAAAGGTGCTGAAGGGGTACTCGAAGAAATAATAGCTGAGAACTTCCCTGAACTGGGGAAGGAAAAAGGCATTGAAATCCAAGAGGCACAGAGAACTCCCTTCAGACGTAACTTGAATCGATCTTCTGCACGACATATCATAGTGAAACTGGCAAAATACAAGGATAAAGAGAAAATTCTGAAAGCAGCAAGGGGTAAACGTGCCCTCACATATAAAGGGAGACCTATAAGACTCGTGACTGATCTCTCTTTTGAAACTTGGCAGGCCAGAAAGAATTGGCACGAGATTTTCAGGGTGCTAGACAGAAAAAATATGCAGCCGAGAATCCTTTATCCAGCAAGTCTGTCATTTAGAACAGAAGGAGAGATAAAGGTCTTCCCAAACAAACAAAAACTGAAGGAATTTGTCACCACTAAACCAGCCCTACAAGAGATCCTAAGGGGGATCCTGTGAGACAAAGTCCCAGAGACATCACTACAAGCATAAAACATACAGACATCACAATGACTCTCAACCCGTATCTTTCTATAATAACACTGAATGTAAATGGATTAAATGCGCCAACCAAAAGACATAGGGTATCAGAATGGATAAAAAAACAAGACCCATCTATTTGCTGTCTACAAGAGACTCATTTTAGACCTGAGGACACCTTTAGATTGAGAGTGAGGGGATGGAGAACTATTTATCATGTGACTGGAAGCCAAAAGAAAGCTGGAGTAGCCATACTTATATCAGACAAACTAGACTTTAAAGCAAAGGCTGTAACAAGAGATGAAGAAGGACATTATATAATAGTTACAGGGTCTATCCATCAGGAAAAGCTAACAGTTATAAATGTCTATGCACCGAATACTGGAGCCCCCAAATATATAAAACAATTACTCATAAACATAAGCAACCTTATTGATAAGAATGTGGTAATTGCAGGGGACTTTAACACCCCACTTACAGAAATGGACAGATCATCTAGACACACGGCCAATAAAGAAACAAGGGCCCTGAATGAGACATTGGATCGGATGGACTTGACAGATATATTTAGAACTCTGCATCCCAAAGCAACAGAATATACTTTCTTCTAGAGTGCACATGGAACATTCTCCAAGATAGATCATATACTGGGTCACAAAACAGCCCTTCATAAGTTTACAAGAATTGAAATTATACCATGCATACTTTCAGACCACAATGCTATGAAGCTTGAAATCAACCACAGAAAAAAGTCTGGAAAACCTCCAAAAGCATGGAGGTTAAAGAACACCCTACTAACGAATGAGTGGGTCAACCAGGCAATTAGAGAAGAAATTAAAAAATATATGGAAACAAACGAAAATGAAAATACAACAATCCTAACGCTTTGGGACGCAGCGAAGGCAGTCCTGAGAGGAAAATACATTGCAATCCAGGCCTATCTCAAGAAACAAGAAAAATCCCAAATACAAAATCTAACAGCACACCTAAAGGAAATAGAAGCAGAACAGCAAAGGCAGCCTAAACCCAGCAGAGGAAGAGAAATAATAAAAATCAGAGCAGAAATACACTATATAGAATCTAAAAAAAATGGTAGAGCAGATCAACGAAACCAAGAGTTGGTTTTTTGAAAAAATAAACAAAATTGACAAACCTCTGGCCAGGCTTCTCAAAAAGAAAAGGGAAATGACCCAAATAGATAAAATCATGAATGAAAATGGAATTATTACAACCAATCCCTCAGAGATACAAACAATTATCAGGGAATACTATGAAAAATTATATGCCAACAAATTGGACAACGTGGAAGAAATGGACAAATTCCTGAACACCCACACTCTTCCAAAACTCAATCAGGAGGAAATAGAAAGCTTGAACAGACCCATAACCAGCGAAGAAATTGAATCGGTTATCAAAAATCTCCCAACAAATAAGAGTCCAGGACCAGATGGCTTCCCAGGGGAGTTCTACCAGACGTTTAAAGCAGAGATAATACCTATCCTTCTCAAGCTATTCCAAGAAATAGAAAGGGAAGGAAAACTTCCAGACTCATTCTATGAAGCCAGTATTACTTTGATTCCTAAACCAGACAGAGACCCAGTAAAAAAAGAGAACTACAGGCCAATATCCCTGATGAATATGGATGCAAAAATTCTCAATAAGATACTAGCAAATCGAATTCAACGGCATATAAAAAGAATGATTCACCATGATCAAGTGGGATTCATTCCTGGGATGCAGGGCTGTTTCAACATTCACAAATCAATCAACGTGATACATCACATTAACAAAAAAAAAGAGAAGAACCATATGATCCTGTCAATCGATGCAGAAAAGGCCTTTCACAAAATCCAGCACCCTTTCTTAATAAAAACCCTTGAGAAAGTCGGGATAGAAGGAACATACTTAAAGATCATAAAAGCCATTTATGAAAAGCCCACAGCTAACATCATCCTCAACGGGGAAAAACTGAGAGCTTTTTCCCTGAGATCAGGAACACGACAAGGATGCCCACTCTCACCGCTGCTGTTTAACATAGTGCTGGAAGTTCTAGCATCAGCAATCAGACAACAAAAGGACATCAAAGGCATCAAAATTGGCAAAGATGAAGTCAAGCTTTTGCTTTTTGCAGATGACATGATATTATACATGGAAAATCCGATAGACTCCACCAAAAGTCTACTAGAACTGATACAGGAATTCAGCAAAGTTGCAGGATACAAAATCAATGTACAGAAATCAGTTGCATTCTTATACACTAACAAGGAAGCAACAGAAAGACAAATAAAGAAACTGATCCCATTCACAATTGCACCAAGAAGCATAAAATACCTAGGAATAAATCTAACCAAAGATGTAAAGGATCTGTATGCTGAAAACTATAGAAAGCTTATGAAGGAAATTGAAGAAGATTTAAAGAAATGGAAAGACATTCCCTGCTCATGGATTGGAAGAATAAATATTGTCAAAATGTCAATACTACCCAAAGCTATCTACACATTCAATGCAATCCCAATCAAAATTGCACCAGCATTCTTCTCGAAACTAGAACAAGCAATCCTAAAATTCATATGGAACCACAAAAGGCCCCGAATAGCCAAAGGAATTTTGAAGAAGAAGACCAAAGCAGGAGGCATCACAATCCCAGACTTTAGCCTCTACTACAAAGCTGTCATCATCAAGACAGCATGGTATTGGCGCAAAAACAGACACATAGGCCAATGGAATAGAATAGAAACCCCAGAACTAGACCCACAAACGTATGGCCAACTCATCTTTGACAAAGCAGGAAAGAACATCCAATGGAAAAAAGACAGCCTCTTTAACAAATGGTGCTTGGAGAACTGGACAGCAACATGCAGAAGGTTGAAACTAGACCACTTTCTCACACCATTCACAAAAATAAACTCAAAATGGATAAAAGACCTAAATGTGACACAGGAAACCATCAAAACCTTAGAGGAGAAAGCAGGAAAAGACCTCTCTGACCTCAGCCGTAGCAATCTCTTACTCGACACATCCCCAAAGGCAAGGGAATTAAAAGCAAAAGTGAATTACTGGGACCTTATGAAGATAAAAAGCTTCTGCACAGCAAAGGAAACAACCAACAAAACTCAAAGGCAACCAACGGAATGGGAAAAGATATTCGCAAATGACATATCGGACAAAGGGCTAGTATCCAAAATCTATAAAGAGCTCACCAAACTCCACACCCGAAAAACAAATAACCCAGTGAAGAAATGGGCAGAAAATATGAATAGACACTTCTCTAAAGAAGACATCCGGATGGCCAACAGGCACATGAAAAGATGTTCAGCGTCGCTCCTTATCAGGGAAATACAAATCAAAACCACACTCAGGTATCACCTCACGCCAGTCAGAGTGGCCAAAATGAACAAATCAGGAGACTATAGATGCTGGAGAGGATGTGGAGAAACGGGAACCCTCTTGCACTGTTGGTGGGAATGCAAATTGGTGCAGCCGCTCTGGAAAGCAGTGTGGAGGTTCCTCAGAAAATTAAAAATAGACCTACCCTATGACCCAGCAATAGCACTGCTAGGAATTTATCCAAGGGATACAGGAGTACTGATGCATAGGGCCACTTGTACCCCAATGTTCATAGCAGCACTCTCAACAATAGCCAAATTATGGAAAGAGCCTAAATGTCCATCAACTGATGAATGGATAAAGAAATTGTGGTTTATATACACAATGGAATACTACTTGGCAATGAGAAAGAATGAAATATGTCCTTTTGTAGCAACGTGGATGGAACTGGAGAGTGTGATGCTAAGTGAAATAAGCCATACAGAGAAAGACAGATACCATATGGTTTCACTCTTATGTGGACCCTGAGAAACTTAACAGGAACCCATGGGGGAGGGGAAGGAAAAAAAAAAACAGGTTAGAGTGGGAGAGAGCCAAAGGATAAGAGACTCTTAAAAACTGAGAACAAACTGAGGGTTGATGGGGGGTGGGAGGGAGGAGAGGGTGGGTGATGGGTATTGAGGAGGGCACCTTTTGGGATGAGCACTGGGTGTTGTATGGAAACCAATTTGTCAATAAATTTCATGTAAAAAAAAAGAAATGAGGATAATTACTTCAGTGGGTAAGATGAGATTAAATTAATTAAGCACTAATTTTTGCCCACATTATGATCACCCAGCACTATCTCCAAGACACGTTAAAAATGAAAGAATGCAGGTCCCAAAAGCTGTTTGGTATTGAACCATTTGTATAAAAAAGGGAGTGGTTAAAATATGTAAATGTTTATATATGTGTAATATACTTCTGCAAGGAAGGACATATAAGAACCTAGTCGAAAAGAGTGCTTGTCTTTGGGGACAAGAACTGGATGCTTCCACAATTGGGGTGAGAGGCATACTTGTAACTGACTGTTTTGAAACTTTTGTATTTTATACCATGAAGGCATGTATCATGTAGTCCATTTTTCTTTTTTGTTAAAGGCAAGAACAGAAAATAAAAAGCAATAACACAGACCAAGTTCTATGCAATCTGAATTTGTGACCTCTATGCACGTACAGCTGTGTAATGTGTAAACTGAAAATGTGGGGTTTCTTGTTAAAAAATCGGGAAAATAGTTTTTCCCCTTTCTTCCATTGTCCTTCATTTGACTTGTCATTGTGTTTTGTATTTGCAGTTTAATGTTGTGAAGGTCCTCAGAGGTGTCTGGGGGCCCTGCCCCAGACCTGGCAGTCTCCGTCCTGAACCTTCCTGCACCCACACGCAAGTCCCACCAGAGGGAGGAAGGTAGTAGCAGTTACTTGGGCGGGAGAGGGAGAGGGAGTCTGGGTGAGTGAAAGAACCCGTCCCAGTGAGGCCAGTAGCTGGTAGAACTGAACCATAGGAAAGCTGAAGCTCCAGGCCCCAGCACATACTGCATCATCCCATGAGACATCATTTACAAAATATAAATTCAAAGAAAAAAGGTTAAGAATTTCAAGAATCAACATTAACCCACAAGCCCAGGCACCCATTACCAGCATGAGCCCCGTGGGACCAACTATACCGGTTGCAGGTCCTTAAAGTCGGCCCTGCTACCATGTCTTACCTGTGAGCCATTGGCTAACTTCTCTGGGGTTTCAGTTTCTTCACCAATAGAATGGAGAGTGAAGAAAAAAAAACCCTCATAGGTGTCTTTGTGAGATTTCAATGGGATTTTATATGTAAAGTGCTTAGCATAGTACCTGGCACACTGTAATAAATCATTATAAGTTGAATATAATTATTAAATTATTAATGAGACTATAGTTTATATTACATTATCAATTAAAATGAGTTATTGTATTGAAATTTGAAATGATTAAAAGCTTTATTAAAATAGTTAATGAACACATGCAAACATTACAACAAATAGAAACATAAACCACAACAGATTAAACAGCGGTACTCCTCCTACTCCACCCAGCTTTGGTTGTAGGGCATTGACATATACAATATCAGTTGTTCTTCAAATTTATCAAGCATGACAATTTTTATTTATGTTTATTTTTTTTAATTTTTTAAATACAATTTATTGTAAAGTGAGCTAACATGCAGTGTACACAGTGTGCTCTTGGCTTCGGGAGTAGATTTCCATGATTCATCCCTTACATACAACACCCAGTGCTCATCCCAACAAGTGTCCTCCCATCACCCATTTTCCCCTCTACCCCACACTCCCCCATCAAAACTCAGTTTGTTTTCTGTATTTAAAAGTGTCTTGCACTGTTGGTGGGAATGCAAACTGGTGCAGCCACTCTGGAAAACAGAGTGGAGGTTCATCAAAAAAATCAAAAGTAGAATTACCCTACAATCCAGCAATAGCACTACTAGGAATTTACCCAAGAGATACAGGAGTGCTGATTCATAGGGGCACATGTACCCCAATGTTTATGGCAGTGCTTTCAACAATAGCCAAATTATGGAAAGAGCCCAAATGTCTATCAACTGATGAATGGATAAAGAAGATGTGGTTTATATATACAAAACATTCCAATTTCTTTCTTGCCACAGGGATTTTGCAAATACTATTCTCTCTGCTTAGAACACTGCTCTCCTAACCCCCTTAACCTCACTAATCCCTCTGTAATTAATTAATTCCACAAATAGGTGTGAAACAGTTACCTGGTGTTAAGCACTGTGTTAGTTTGGAGGACTGTATAGCAGGATGATCAAAACCAGACATTTTCCTAGATCTCCTTTTGCTTCCAGTGAAGCAGGTAAAATAAAAAATAATTCAACACCACAATAGTGCATATATATCTTCCTTAATTTACAATGTGGTTATTTTTGTTTCCTTTCTCTTATGTTCATCTGTTTTGTCTCTTAAAGTCCTCATATGAGTGAAGTCATATGATTTTTGTCTTTCTCTGACTGACTAATTTCACTTAGCACAATACCCTCCAGTTCCATCCACGTAGTTGCAAGTGGCAAGATTTCATTCTTTTTGATTGCCGAGTAATAATCCATTGCATATAAAAACAGGGAGGGGGACAAAACAGAAGAGATTCATAAATATGAAGAACAAACTGAGGCTTACTGGAGGCGTTGTGGGAAGGGGGATGGGCTAAATGGGTAAGGGGCACTAAATAATCTACTTCTGAAACTATTGCTAATTTCTACTTCTGAAACTATATGCTAATTTGAATGTAAATTTAAAAAAAATTTTAAAAATTAAAAAATTAAAAAAAATAAATTAAAAAAACAATTTACAATGTGGTTATGCCCTGATAAACCCATTGCAATTTGAAACATTGTATGCCAAAAATGCATTTAATACACTAATTTACCAATCATCACAGCTTAGCATAGCCTACCTTAAATGTGCTCAGAATGCTTACATTAGTATATAGGTGGGGAAAATCATCTAACACAAAGCCTGTTTTATCATAAAGTGTTCAATATTTCATGTAATGTATTGAATACTATACTGAAAGTTAACAACAAGATGATTATATATGTACAGAATGGTTGTAAGTGTATTGGTTGTTTACCCTCATGAACACATGGCTGACTAGGAGCTGTGTCTCACTGCCACTGCCCAGCATCACAAGAGAGAATATTACCATGTCTCTAGTCCAGGAAAAGATCAAAATTCAAGATTAAAAATTCTGTTCTACTGAATGCCTATCACTTTTGTATCGTCATAAAGTTGAAAAATCATAAGTTGGCCATCATAAGTCAGGGACCATTTTTATAGAATTCTAAAATGACTTAATCAGTTTGATAATAAGAATCACACTCTTGTGAGTTCAAAATAATAGGAATTTAGTCTAGACTTGAGGGTGGGGGACAATTGAGTGGCACTAAAGTCAAGTCTGAAGGATGAATGGGATATTAATTAATGGCCAGTCAGTCCTGACTGCAGGAATAGCATGTTGAAAAGGCCCTGTGGTCAGAGTAAATACCGTAGGTTCAAGGAATGGAAAGGGGTTTATGTGACTGGATTGCAAGGTACAAGTAGAAGAGTATTGTGAGATGGGGAGGCAAAGAAGTATAATGGCTGATTTGGCCTATATTTGGCCCTCAACTCTCTCACTTACTAGCTTTGTAACAGAGGTCAAATTCCTGAACCTCTTTGTGCCTTATCTGTGTACCATGGCATGATTAAAAACTGCCTTATAGGGTTGTTTGTGAGAATTCAGTGACATAATACCTGTAAAGCCTATAGGACCATAAAAACTGATTACAAGTGGCATTCACTAAATGTTAATTGTTATTATTAGGACTATGGTGGTTAGGCAAAGATGGCAGGGCTGGGACTAGGATGAGATAAGAGCTATGCAAAATTTAAAAAGGCACTTACTTCTTGGTGCTGACCCTGTATTTGGACTATTCAGAGTCTGGGCATTCCCTTACATTTTTTAATTTTAGGTGCTTATCTTTTCCCATCCTAGTCCTGGATCTTAGTGAGAGATAGGACCATGCATACCATATTAAAGACTTTGATTTTTCTTCTATGAGCAAGGGAAGATGTCTGAGAGTTTTAACCAGGTGGAGTGAATGGGGTATGCATGTGGCATGCCATAATGTTTGTTTTATAAATATTATTTGGAAAAAATATGGATTAGAAGGAAGCCAGAATCAATGTGGATAGTGGCCAGTTAGGAAGCAATTTAAATAGTCAACATATGACATGATGAGACCTTGGACAAAAATGGTGCCAGTGGAGATAGAAGGACATAGACAATTTTGATAAATATCTAGGAACAAATCTCATAGTACTTGACTGTGAGTAGCATGTGAAAGGCAGGGTGAAAAAGGTAATAAGGATGTTGCCTTGATTTCTGGTGTATATAAATAAATGACCGTGATACCATTGGAAAAGATGATAACACTGGAAGAAATTTAGGAGAAAGAGCATACATTTGTCTTTTGTCATGTGGAGTTTGAGGTGCTTTTGAGATACTTGATTGGATATATTGGATAGAAAGTTGGTTATTTTAGTCTGGAGTTCTGTTGACAGTATGGACTGAGAAATAAATGTCCTTGGTAGCTTACAGATGGTGATTAAAGATTAAGGTCTTAGTGGCACTTCTTTAGGGAGAGCATGGAGTGATAAGAAGAGGCCTTGGAATCAAGCCCCAAGAAACTCAAATATTTAATGCCTAGATAGAGGAGGATGGCCTTACATCAAGGAGATAAATAAATGGCCAGAAAGGCAAGAACACCAGGAAATTAGTGACAGTGAAGTGAAAAGAAAAGAGTGTTTCTAGGATAAACTCATGTTCTGTGGGGTCAGAGGAGGAAGGATGGTCAAGGGATTGAAGATTGGAAATTTTTCATTGCCTTTAGCAATCCAGAGGTCGTTGGTTATATTAAATAGTGAGAAATATTGCAGGGAGTGATGGAGTGAAAGTCAGATGTAAGCTACGAGGTAAGAAGTAGGTAGGATAATGGCAACAGAGCCATTTCTTTCAAACATCTAGTTGTGATGGGAGGCAGAGAGCACAATTTCTGGAGTATTCATATGTTAAAGGAAGGGTGACTTTTTTAAAAAAGAGAGAATTTGCCAGGTTTCAATTTTCAACACTTTATTATGAGTTCTTTTTTTTCTTACTGGTGCCAGGCATTGTGCTAAATTCTTTACATATATTATGACATTTAATATTCAGAGCAATCTGTAGAGGGATTATTATCTCCATTCTACAAATGAAAAAACAGAGGCTTGAAGAGGTTAAGTGACTTACCTAAAACCACACTGTATCTAAGCGGCAAGGCAAGATGCTGGAGCTAGTGTGACACCAAAGCCTATGCACTTAACCCCTGCAGTAATCCATATCCTTGAATTTCAGCTGTGTCTCTCCCATTCCTTCAGTTCTGCCTGTCTTTCCTCTACTTTAGCTGTCTAAGAGATCTGAGGTAACCAGAGCAACACAGAGAAAACCAGACCTCCCATCATGCTAGAGGGATAGTGAAACTTCTTTGAAGTGGAGGTGAAGGGGCAGCACTTCCGGTGGTGTCTCCGACATTTCTCTCCCGCTGGTGAGTTTGGGTGGCGGTGACCTGCCATTCTCTCCAGCCTACGTTTTTTTGTAACACCAGGGATGGAGGATGGCGATTTGTCCGGAGATTCAGGATGGTGGGGTGGGGGTGGGGGACAGACGCTTGGAGGTTTTGTCTGTCTGGCTGCTCTACCTAACTTCTGAAGCATAGTCGCCAAGCTCAAGGACGTAATCACACTGTCTTCTATGAAACAAGAAGATTCCTTCACAGGGTTCACTCACATCAAAGGAGAATAACAGAGAAAGGAGGGATTCTCACTGAAACCTGGCTTGTTTGAGCTGTGGACAGAAGTACGGACACCTGTGCAGATGGGGTTTATGTTTTAAAAAGCTGCTTCTAAAATGTATTTTCAGTGCCCTTTCAGTCTGCATTTACCTACACCTCTGATAGGCTCTGAGGACCCATAAGGAAGTAAGTCATCAGTGTCATCTGTGCCTTCACATAACCTTACAGCAAGGAGGGGACACACACATTAATCAAAAAAATAACATTTGGATCTCTTTTGTTCACTGCTCTATCGCTAACACCTAGAACAATTCTAATTTTATTAAATTAATGAAATAATAGTTGGAAAAAAGACATAATTATATGTTTAAATGATAATAATACCAAAATTTATTGAGTGCTTGTTGTGTGTCATGCAGTGTCCTAAGTGTTTTATATGTATAAATTAATTGTAGTATGTGATATGAAAGAAAGCCACCCAGTGCTATAACAGGGTGACCTAACCCAGTTTGAGGGGCCAAGGAAGACCTCCCAAGGAAGGTCATTTGCACTAAGATTTGAAGGAAGAGTAGGCTTTGGGTGAAACAATGCAGCAGAGATGAAAATTATTCTAGGCACAACATTCTAGAAATAACAACAACAACAAAAAAACCTTTGTGAAGGGGAGGGAACTTGGCTGCGTTGAGAGATTGAAAGGCATGTGTGGTTGGGTTTGGGTGTTTTTGTCTAAGAGTGATCAAGAATTTTAAATTAGAGTATGATATCAGTTTTGCAGAAAATACTGTCTACACAATAAATAAGAGATGGAAGAGATGTGAGTAGGTCAATAAGGAGAATATTGTAGTAGTTCAGGTATGGCATGCTTAGTCACTTGTATTAGAGTAGTGGTAGTAGAAATGGAGAAAAGTGGAGAGATTTAAGAGCTATATAGAAGCTACAGTCAGCAGGACTTAATGTTGGACAGAATGTCAAAGATGACTCCCAGGGCTGGCCTGTACAACTGGATAGATGATGATACCATCTGCTAAGACCAAAGAAGACCAGGTTGGGAGTGGGGCAGTGAATATCATGTTATGCTGACTTTGAGGGAAGGCAACAATTATGGATATAGATGCAGGTATGATTTTAGATTTGGTAGTAGGAAGCTGAGATAGTCCCTCCTGAAGATTTTTATTTTCTCAATAAAATAAGAGGTATGGTCAGCTTCTGAGAGTGAGAGGAAAGGAAAACAGGTGTCTGAGGAGATTTTAACTTTGAAATTGCCATTATTGGTAATTGGAGGGAGAGCTGATTGGAAAAAAAATACAGTAAATTTATTGGACACTATCTAGGGCTTGGTTGAGGTTGATGTCTGTGATTGTACATGGTACTGGCGTCTCTTCATTTGATTTTTAACCAGAAGCCTGCTTGCTTCTTGACTGAGGCCTGGGTTCATCCAAACTTTGATATGGGAAAGTTTCTGTGTTGGGCAACTGAGTAAATCAAGTGTCCTTAAATGAAGAATTGAATACAGATATGTGCACATATCTGCAGGTAAGGGGAGTGCATTTAGATGAGATCTAAGTTTGAGGTGCTTGTAGAAATATACAGGATGAGCAGGTGGCAATTGGACATTTTAGTCTGGTGGTCAGGAATGAGCTCCAGACCAGAAATATATATTTAGGATTCACCTCAACTATCGATATCAGGTTTTGAATTAATTCATCAACGATGTAAGAAATAGCTGATGGCCAAGAGTGGGATCTTGGGAGTACTAAGAGATTGAGAAAGAAATTTCAGAAGCATAGGAAAGTAACCAGTAAAAAAAAAAAAATTAATCACAGACACAAAGGAAGGGTGTGTGTGTGATGCTACAGAGAGGGAAAGTCAAATGAAACTGAGAAATGAGTCCTTTAATTAGGACATCCTTGTGACCTTATTGAGGAGTGTGTCAGTTGTGGCAGGTGGAGACCTCTCGGGAATGAAGTGAGACTGGATTAAATTGGAGAGTGAGGAGGGGAAGCCTATTTTCTTTGAAAGAAAAGGAGGAGGAGAGTTTGGTAGTTAGAGGGGGATGCAAGGGAAGGTTATTTAGGATGGGAAATACTTGAATACATTTTTTAGAATGATGAAAAGGAGGCATTAAAAAGGGAGAAAGTGAAAATGTAGGAGAGAGTCAGACAATTTTTATCCTTCTAATCTCTTAGTCTCAGAACAATCCTCCAGGGAATGTACTGTTATCCCTCTTTTGCAGAGATGGGGCAATGAAATGAAGAATTTCAGTCACTTTTCACTGGTCACACAGCTAGTAAGAACGATACAGGACTTGAATCTGGTTATAATTCCAAAATGGCTGCACTTACCACGGTACCATGTCACAAACACCTTGAATATTGCTCTCTCTTAGAACAAAAAAGTTGACATAGTAGCTTCAGTACATTAAAAAAAATTACCCTTTTAATGAAAACCCGCCTCATTCTGACAAGTAATATGAGGTTCACCTTTTCTGTAATGACTATTAATGCCAAACACTAAGCGGGATGTTTCATATTCATTATTTGATTTAATTTTCACCGCATTATGGTAAAATAGGTGTAATTAATTAAATTTACTTTAAAGTGAGGAAACAAAGATTCACAGTGGTCACACCTCTTGCCATACCTTAGCACCATTGATATATTTGTTTAATTTCCCCCCAAAAGACCAGTTTACCTGTGTTTTCCAGAGTCTCTCCAAATTAATGGACAATAGATGATACTTTAAAAAATCCAACTTCATAGACGCATACTCCACATACCATAAATTTCACTCATTTAAAGTATACAATTCAATGTTTTTAGTAGTATTCACAGAGTTGTACAATTATCACTACAATGTAATTTTAGAATGTTATAATCACACTCAGAAGAAACCCCATGCCCATCAGCAGTCACTTTCCATCCTTCAACACTTCAAAAGGCAAACACAAATCAAATTTCTGATTTCATAGATTTCCTTTTCTGAACATCACATGCAAATGGAATCATATAACATGTGCTCCTCTGTGATTGGCTTCTTTCACCCAGAATAATGTTTCAAAGTTCATCCATATTGTGGTATGTATCAGTACTTTATTCCTTTTTATTGCTGAACAGTACCCCACTGAATCAATATGCCATATTTTAACCATCTATTCATCAACTGATGGACACTTGGGTCCCTTACAACCCTTGGCAACTATAAATAATGATGCTAAGAATATTTGTGTATAAGTTTTTGTTTAGACATATGTTTTCATTTCTCTTTGGTAGATACCTAAGAGTGGACTTGTTGGTCATATGGAAACTCTTATATGTCAAGTTTTGAGAAGCTGCCAAACTGTTTCAAAAGAGGCTGCACTATTGTATATTCCCACTATTAGTATCTGTGGGTTCTAATTTTTCCACATCCTTGTTGACAATGGTTATTGCCTGCCTTTATTATATTTCTCCTAGTAGATACTCATCTTTTATGTGTTCATTGCCTATGTTTATAACTTATTTGGCAAAGTGTCTGTTCAGATTATTTGCCCAATTAAAAATTAGGTTACTTGTATTTTTATTATTGAGTTATAAGAGTATATTACATATTATGGGTACATCTTTTGTTGGACATATGACTTTCAAATATTTTCTGTGAGTTGTCTTTTCAATTTCTTGGTTTTTACCTTTGAAACACAAAGGTTTTTTTTTTTTTAATTTTGATAAAGTCCAATTTATCTATTTTTTTTCTTTTCTTGCTTGTGTTTAGTGTCATATAAGAAGGCTTTGACTAACCCTAAGAATTTTATACTTTTAGTCCTTACATTTCAGTGTTTGATCAATTTACAGTTTATTTTTATATATGGTATGAGGTTTGAGCCTAATTTATTCTTTTGTATATGGATATCAAGTTGTCCCTTATCTTTGTTGAAAGACTATTCTTTCCCTGTTGATTTTTCTTCATACCCTTTTAAAAAATTAATTAGCCATAAATGTAAGGATTCATTTCTGGACTCTAAATTCTATTCCATTGATCTATATATCAATCCTTACACCATTGCAACATTGTCTTGATTACTATAGCTTTGTTGTAAGTTTTGAAATCAGATAGGGTGAATGAATTCTTCAACTTTATCCTTTTTTCAAGATTATTGTGTTTTTTCTTTGTCTCTTGAATTTTTATATGAATTTAGGATCAGTTTTTCACGTATGAATTTTAGGATCCATTTCTTATTATAAGAAAAGGCCAAAAATTGCCAGAGAAGATGGCAGTGAAGGAGGACGCTGGGCTCACTGCATCCTGCTGATCACTTAGATTCCACATACACCTGCCTAAATAACCCAGAAAACCACCAGAAGACTTAACAGAAAGGACTATCTGGAGCCAAGCATAGACAAGAGGCCCAGGAATGAGGGTAGGAAGGGTGGAGAGGCAGTGTATTACATGGACTGGAGGGAGGGAGCCGGGCGATGGAGGGGCAACCTGCCCTGCAAGGTGAAATCCCCAAGTCTGGCTTGCAAAAGTGGATGGGCCAGACTGCATGAGTTCTGACATCCAGCAGGACTTAACATCTGGAATGTTATAAGTCAACAGCTTTACTCTGAGAGCTGGAGGGCGAGAGGACACCGGGAGGGAGAGGTGTTGAGCCCTGGAGAACATATCTCAGCTCAGGGGGGAACAAAGGTGCTGGCCAGTGCCATCTCCCTCACCCGTCCCCCAGTTGAAACCCCAAAGGGAACCAGTTTCTGTCACCGAACTTGCTTACACTGTGCAAACACCCAACGCTGTGCTTCTGTGGATCCATCCCTCCAATGGGTCTGCCTGCCTCCCTCCTGGTGCTGCAGGGCCCCTCCCACAGTGGACCATTAATGGCAAAGCAAGCTAAGCCTGACCCTCCCTCCCCTGTGCACCTTGCAGATCCACCCTGGCTAATACACCAGATCCCTTCAAAGCAGCACCATAAGCCTGGCAGTGTGCAAGTAGCCCAGACAGGGACCACACCACTTCACATTGAGTCCTACCTCTGGGAGAGGGGAAGATAAGTTACACACCAGTCTGACTGTGGCCCCAGCAGTGGGCAAGGGACAGACATCAGGTCTGTCTCTGGCCCAGCCCACCAACACAAGTTATTCCAGACAGCACATGGGAAGTGCCCTGCAGTTCTGCGACACCCCAGGGACTATCCAAAATGACAAAATGGAAGAATTCTCCTCAAAAGAAACTCCAGGAAGTAGTGGCAGCTAACAAATTGATCAAAATGATTTAAGCAATATAACGGAACAAGAATTTAGAATAATAGTCATAAAATTAATCCCTGGGCTTGAAAAAAGTATACAGGACAGCAGAGAATCTATTGCTACAGAGATTAAGGGACTAAGAAATAGTCATGAGGATCTAAAAAATGCTATAAATGAGGTGCAAAATAAAATGGAAGCGACCAAAACTCAGATTGAAGAGGCAGAGGAGAGAATAGGTGAATTACAAGATTAAATTATGGAAAAAGAGAAAGCTGAGAAAAAGAGAGATAAAATAATCCTGGAGTATGCGGGGAGAATTAGAGACCTAAGTGATGCAATCAAATGCAACAATATCCGTATAATAGAAATTCCATAAGAGGAAGAGAGATTTCCATAAGATAGAGAGAAAGGGGCTGCAGGTGTACTTGAACAAATCATAGCTGAGAACTTCCCTGATCTGGGGAAGGAAAAAGGCATTGAAATCCAAGAGGCACAAAGAACTCCCTTGAGACGTCACTTGAAGCGATCTTCTGCACAACATATCACAGTGAAATTGGCAAAATACAAGGATAAAGAGAAAATTCTGAAAGCAGCTAGGGATAAACACGCTCTAACATATAAAGGGAGACTGATAAGACTAGTGACAGATCTATCTACTGAAACTTGGCAGGCCAGAGAGGAACCGCAGGAATTTTCAATGTGATGAACAGAAAAATATGCAGCCGAGAATCCTTTATCCAGCAAGTATGTCATTCAGAATAGAGGGAGAGATAAAGGTCTTCCCAAACAAACAAAAACTAAATGAATTCATCACCACTAAACCATCCCTACAAGAGATCCTAAGAGGGATTCTGTGAGTGAAATGTTACAAGGACGACAAAGTACCAGAGACATCACTACAAGCATGAAACCTATAGACATCACAATTACTCTACCCCGTATCTTTCTATAATAACACTGAATGTAAATGGACTAAATGCTCCAACCAAAAGACATAGGGTATCAGAATGGATAAAAAACAAGACCCATCTATTTGCTGTCTACAAGAGACTCATTTTAGACCTGAGGACACCTTCAGATTGAAAGTAAGGGGATGGAGAACTACCTATCATGCTACTAAAAGTCAAAAGAAAGCTGGAGCAGCCATACTTTTATCAGACAAACTAGACTTTCAACTAAACGTTGTAACAAGAGATGAAGAAGGGCATTGTATAATAATTACAGGGTCTATCCATCAGGAAGAGCTAACAATTATGTCTATGAACCAAACACAGAAGCCCCCAAATCAATAAAACAAGTAATCACAAACATAAGCAACCTTATTGATAAGAATGTGGTAATTGCAGGGGACTTTAACACTCCACTTACAGAAATGGATAGATCATCTAGACACACGGTCAATAAAGAAACAAGGGCCCTGAATGACACATTGGATCAGATGGACTTGACAGATCTACTTAGAACTCTGCATCCCAAAGCAACAGAATATACTTTCTTCTCAAGTACACATGGAACATTCTCCAAGATAGATCACATACTGGGTCACAAAACAGCCCTTCATAAGTATACAAGAATTGAGATCATACGATGCACACTTTCAGACCGCAATGCTATGAACCTTGAAATCAACCACAGGAAAACGTCTGGAAAATCTCCAAAATCATGGGGGTTAAAGAACGCCCTACTAAAGAATGAATGAGTCAACCAGAAAATTGGAGAATAAATTAAAAAATATATTGAAACAAATGCAGATGAAAATTCAACAATCCATACTCTTTGGGATGCAGCAAAGGCAGTCCTGAGAGGAAAATACATTGCAATCCAGGCCTATCTCAAGAAACAAGAAAAATCCCAAATAAAAAATCTAACAGCACACCTAAAGGAAATAGAATCAGAGCAGCAAAGACACCCCAAACCCAGCAGAAGAAGAGAAATAATAAAGATCAGAGTAGAAATAAACAACATAGAATCTAAACAAACTTTAGAGCAGTTCAATGAAACCAAGAGTTGGTTTTTTGAAAAAATAAACAAAATTGTTAAACCTCTAGCCAGGCTTCTCAAAAAGAAAAGGGAGATGGCCCAAATAGATAAAATCATGAATGAAAATGGAATTATGACAACCAATCCCTCAGAAATACAAGCAATTATCAGGGCATACTATGAAAAATTACATGCCAACAAACTGGACAACCTGGAGAAATGGACAAATTCCTAAGCACCCACTCACTTCCAAAACTCAAACAGAAAGAAGCAGAACACTTGAACAGACCCATAACCAGCGAGGAAATTGGATCAGTTATCAAAAATCTCCCAACAAATAAGAGTCCAGGACCACATGGCTTACCAGGGGAGTTCTACAAGACATTTAAAGCAGAGATAATACCTATCCTTCTCAGGATGTTCCAAAAAATAGAAAGGGAAGGAAAACTTCCAGACTCATTCTATGAAGCCAGCATTACTTTGATTCATAAAGCAGAGACCCAGCAAAAAAAGAGAACTACAGGCCAATATCCCTGATGAATATGGATGCAAAAATCCTCAATAAGATGCTAGCAAATCAAATTCAACAACATATAAAAAGAATTATTCACCATGATGAAGTGGGTTTCATTCCTTGCATGCAGGGCTGGTTCAGTATTCGCAAATCAATCAATGTGATACAT
Source organism: Felis catus (assembly GCF_018350175.1). Lineage (NCBI taxonomy): Eukaryota > Metazoa > Chordata > Mammalia > Carnivora > Felidae > Felis > Felis catus. Next base: position 44,886,982 of record NC_058386.1, on the reverse strand, counting down.
GACATTAATAAAATAAAAGGAAAGGACCATATGATCCTATCAATCGATGCAGAAAAAGCATTTGACAAAATTCAGCATCTTTCTTAACAAAAACCCTCAAGAAAGTCGGGATAGAAGGAACATACTTAAAGATCATAAAAGCCATTTATGAAAAGCCCACAGCTAATATCATCCTCAATGGGGAAAAACTGACAACATTCTCCCTGAGATCAGGAACACGACAGGGATGTCCACTCCCACTGCTGTTGTTTCACATAGTGTTGGAAGTGCTAGCATCAGCAATCAGACAACAAAAGGAAATCAAAGGCATCAAAATTGGCTAAGATAAAGTCAAGCTTTCACTTTTTGAAGATGACATGATATTATACATGGAAAACCCAATAGACTCTACCAAAAATCTGCTAGAACTGATACCTGAATTCAGCAAAGTCGCAGGATACAAAATCAATGTACAGAAATCAGTTGCATTCTTATACAGTAACAATGAAGCAACAGAAAGACAAATAAAGAAACTGAACCCATTCACAATTGTACCAAGAAGCATAAAATACCTAGGAATAAATCTCACCAAAGATGTAAAGGATCAGTATGCTGAAAACTATAAAACCTTATGAAGGAAATTGAAGAAGATACAAAGAAATGGAAAAAATTTCCATGCTCGTGGATTGGAAGAATAAATATTGTTAAAATGTCAATACTACCCAAAGCTATCTACCCATTCAATGCAATCCCAATCAAAATTGCACCAGCATTCTTCTCGAAACTAGAACAAGCAATCCTAAAATTTGTATGGAACCACAAAAGACCCTGAATAGCCAAAGTAATTTTGAAGAAGAAGACCAAAGCAGGAGGCATCACAATCCCAGACTTTAGCCTCTACTACAAAGTTGTAATCCTTAAGACAGCATGGTATTGGCACATAAACAGACACATATACCAAAGGAATAGAATAGAAACCCCGGAACTACACCCACAAAAGTATGGCCAACTAATCTTTGACAAAGCAGGAAAGAATATCCAGTGGAAAAAAGACAGTCTCTTTAACAAATGGTGCTGAGAGAACTGGACAGCAACATGCAGAAGAATGGAACTAGACCACTTTCTTACACCATTCACAAAAAATAAACTCAAAATCGATGAAGAACCTGAATGTAAGACAGGAAACCATGAAAACTCTAGAGGAGAATGCAGGAAAAAACCTCTCTGAGATCAGCCACAGCAATTTCTTACTTTACATATCCCTAAAGGCAAGGGAATTAAAAGCAAAAGTGAACTGTTGGGACCTCATCAAGATTAAAAGCTTCTGCACTGCAAAGGAAACAATCAACAAAACTAAAAGGCAACCAACGGAATGGAAAAAGATATTTGCAAATGACATATCAGACAAAGGGCTAGTCCCCAAAATCTATAAAGAGCTCACCAAACTCCACACCCGAGAAACAAATAATCCAGTGAAGAAATGGGCAGAAAACATGAATAGACACTTCCGTAAAGAAGACATCCAGATGGCCAACAGGCACATGAAAAGATGCTCAACGTCGCTCCTCATTAGGGAAATACAAATCAAAACCACACTCAGATACCACCTCACGCCAGTCAGAGTGGCTAAAATGAACAAATCAGGAGACTATAGATGCTGGCGAGGATGTGGAGAAACGGGAACCCTCTTTCACTATTGGTGGGAATGTAAACTGGTGCAGCCGCTCTGGAAAACAGTGTGGAGGTTTCTCAAAAAATTAAAAATAGACCTACCCTATGACCCAGCAATAGCACTACTAGGAATTTCCCAAAGGGATACAGGAGTACTGATGCATAGGGGCACTTGTACCCCAATGTCTATAGCAGCACTTTCAACAATAGCCAAATTATGGAAAGAGCCTAAATGTTCATCAACTGATGAATGGATAAGGAAATTGTGGCTTATATACACAGTAGAATACTATGTGGTAATGAGAAAGAATGAAATATGACCTTTTGGAGCAACGTGTATGGAACTGGAGAGTTTTATGCTAAGTGAAATAAGTCATACAGAGAAATACAGATAACATTTATTTTCACTCTTATGTGGATCTTGAGAAACTTAACAGAAGACAACGGGGGAGGGGATGGAAAAAAAAGGTTAGAGAGGGAGGGAGCAAAAACCTAAGAGACTCTTAAAAACTGAGAACAAACTGAGGGTTGATAGGGGGTGGGAGGGAGGGGGGGTGGGTGATGGGTATTGAGGAGGGCACCTTTTGGGATGAGCACTGGGTGTTGTATGGAAACCAATTTGTCAATAAATTTCATATATATATAAAAAAAGCCAGATAAGTTTTTTTTATATGAAATTTATTGACAAATTAGTTTCCATACAACACCCAGTGCTCATCCCAAAAGGTGCCCTCCTCAATACCCATCACCCACCCTCTCCTCCCTCCCACCCCCCATCAACCCTCAGTTTGTTCTCAGTTTTTAAGAGTCTCTTATGCTTTGGCTCTCTCCCACTCTAACCTGTTTTTTTTTTTTCCTTCCCCTCCCCCATGGGTTCCTGTTAATTTCTCAGGGTCCACATAAGAGTGAAACCATATGGTATCTGTCTTTCTCTGTAAAAAGCCAGATAAGTTTTGATAGGAATTGCATTTAATCTGTATGTCAATTTGAAAAGTATTGGCATCCATCTTAGCAATATTAAGTCTTCTGGCATATGAACATGCAATATCTTTTAACTTATTTAAATCTTTAATTTCTTTTGATAGTATTCTCTAGTTGTTAGTGTACAAGTATTGCATTACTTTTAAAAAGTAGACTAGTTTGTAGAGCAGTTTAGGTTCAGAGAAAAATTTAGCAGAAAGTTCAGTTTGTTCCCATTTACCTTTCTGTCCCCACATGTGCACAGCCTCCCCCATTATCAACCTCCCACAAAAGAAAGGTGCAATTTTTGCAACTAATGAACATACATTGACACATCATTATTACTCATCGTCTCTATTTTACATTAGGGCTCATTCTTGGTGTTGTACACTATATGGGTTTTCCCAAATGTATAATGACATATATCCACCCTCCCTTCCCCCAACCCTTGGCACTTTTACTGTCTTTTACTCTCTCCATAGTTTTGATTTTCCAGAATGCCAGATAGTTGAATTATACAGGATACAGCTTTTTCGTGTTGGCTTCTTTCACTTAGTAATATGCATCCAAGGTTTCTCTGTGTTTTCTCATGGCTTGAAGAGCTCATTTAGTTTTGGTGCTGAATAGTACTCCATTATCCATACCATAGTTTATTTGTCTCTTCACCTACTGAAGGACATATTTGTTGCTTTCAAGTTTTGGCAGTCATCAAGAAAGCTGCTATAAACCCTGTGCAGTTTTTGTGTGGATATGTTTTCAACTCATTTGGATAAATAGCAAGGAGGGTGAATTCTGAATTTTACACTATTTTAAAAAATTATTTCCAAGTATTTTATACTTTTTTGATAATATTACAGATGGAATTATTTCCTCAGTTTCATGTTTGGATTCCTCATTGACAGCCTATAGAAATATAAAAGAGTTTTGTATTGATTTTGCATCCTGAAATTATGCTGAACTCATTTATTAGTTCTAACAGTGTTTTTGTTGATACCGTTGAATTTTTAATGTATTGCATCATGCTATCTGCAAATGGAGATAGCTTTAGTTCTTCCTTCCAATCTGGATTCCAGCCTTTCTTTTTCTTGCTTGATTTACATGGCAAAAACTGTCAATACAATGTTGTATAGAAGTGATAAAAGCAGACATCCTTGTCTTTTTTCCTGATGAAAGAGGGAGAGCATTCAGCCTTTCACAATTAAGTATGATGATAGCTGTGGGGTTTTCATAGATGCCTTTATCAGTTGAGTAAATTTGTTTCCATTTCAAGTGTGTTGAAAATTTTTATGATGAAACGGTGTTGGGTGTTAGAAGTGCTTTTCCTTTAACTATTGAGATGATAATGTTTTTGTCCTTTATTACATTAATACAGTATATTATATTAATTAAATTTTGGAAGTTAAAACATCCTTGTATTCCTGGGATTCATCCCACTTGGCCATGGTGTATGATCCTTTTTGTATGTTTCCGGATTCAGTTTATTACTATTTTAGTTGGAACTATTTATATCTATATTGATAAGTAATATTAGTCTATATTATTTCCTTGGCATATCTTTCCCTGGTCTTGGTATCAGAGAAATACTGGCCTTACAGAATTAATTGCAAAGTGTTCCTTCTTGTTCTATTTTTTGGAAGAGTTTGTAAAGGATTAATATTAATTCATCTTTAAACAATTTAGTGGAACTTTGTGAAGCCACCTGATCCTGTTTTGTTTTTGTTTTTGTTTTTTGTCAGAAGTGTTTTGACTACTAATTCAATCTCTTCACTTATAAGTTTATTCATATTTTGTATTTCTTTTTTGAGTTAGCTTTGATAGTTTGAGTGTTTCTAAGAATATGCTTTTTTCGTATAGGTTATGTAATTTGATGGCAGACGATTGTTCATGGTATTTCATGTATAATTTCTGTAAGGTTTACTGATGGTCCCTATTTCATTCTTGATCTTAGTAATTTGTGTCTTCTATCTTTTGTTTCTTGGTCAATCTATTTGTCATTTTCTTTACCTTTTCAAGGAATTAACTTTGGCCGTCATTGGTTTTTTTCTATTGGTTTTCTTTTTCTATTTCATTTGTTTTCACTCTAGCTGTATACTAACCTAGCCTTCCTTTGGCTTGCTTTGAGTAAACTTGCCTTCTTTTTCTAGTTTATTAAGGGAGAACTTTAAGATCCTTGTTCTTTTTTAATATAGGCATTTGCAGTTATAAATTTCACTCTGAGCATTGCGTTAGCTGCATCCCATATATTTTGTTGTGTTTTCATTTTCATTCACCTCAAAATATTTTCTAATTTCCCTTCTTATTTTTTCTTTTCACTATTTATTGGGATTAGCATTGTTTAGTTTCCACATATTTGTGATTTCTCTAAATTCCTGTTTCTTATTTTTTCTAATTCTATTACATTGTGTTTGGAGAAGATAATTTATATTATTTACGTTTTTTAAATACACAGATTTTTTATTACCTAGTATATTATTTTTCTTTGATAATATTCTGTGTGCACTTGAAAAGAATTATTTATTATTGTTGAGTGGAATATTCTATGGATATCTTTTATTTTTTTATTTTATTTTATTTTATGTTATTTTATTTTATTTTTTTAATATATGCAATTTATTGTCAAATTGGTTTCCATACAACACCCAGTGCTCATCCCAAAAGGTGCTCTCCTCAATACCCATCACCCACCCTCCCAACCTCCCACCCCCCATCAACCCTCAGTTTGTTCTCAGTTTTTAACAGTCTCTTATGCTTTGGCTCTATCCCACTCTAACCTCTTTTTTTTTTCTTCTCCCCCCATGGGTTACTGTCCAGTTTCTCAGGATCCACATAAGAGTGAAACCATATGGTATCTGTCTTTCTCTGTATGGCTTATTTCACTTAGCATCACACTCTCCAGTTCCATCCACATTGCTACAAAAGGCCATATTTCATTTTTTCTCATTGCCACGTAGTATTCCATTGTGTATATAAACCACAATTTCTTTATCCATTCATCAGTTGATGGACATTTAGGCTCTTTCCATAATTTGGCTATTGTTGAGAGTGCTGCTATAAACATTGGGGTACAAGTGCCCCTATGCATCAGTACTCCTATATCCCTTGGATAAATTCCTAGCAGTGCTATTGCTGGGTCATAGGGTAGGTCTATTTTTAATTTTCTGAGGAACCTCCACACTGCTTTCCAGAGTGGCTGCACCAATTTGCATTCCCACCAACAGTGCAAGAGGATTCCCATTTCTCCACATCCTCTCCAGCATCTATAGTCTCCTTATTTGTTCATTTTAGCCACTCTGACTGGCGTGAGGTGGTATCTGAGTGTTGTTTTGATTTGTATTTCCCTGATAAGGAGCGACGTTGAGCATCTTTTCATGTGCCTGTTGGCCATCCGGAGGTCTTCTTTAGAGAAGTGTCTATTCATGTTTTCTGTCCATTTCTTCACTGGGTTATTTGTTTTTCGGGTGTGGAGTTTGGTGAGCTCTTTCTAGATTTTGGATACTAACCCTTTGTCTGATATGTCATTTGCAAATATCTTTTCCCATTCCGTTGGTTGCCTTTTAGTTTTGTTGGTTGTTTCCTTTGCTGTACAGAAGCTTTTGATATTCATAAGGTCCCAGTAATTCACTTTTGCTTTTAATTCCCTTGCATTTGGGGATGTGTCGAGTAAGAGATTGCTACGGCTGAGGTCAGAGAGGTCTTTTCCTGCTTTCTCCTCTAAGGTTTGGATGGGTTCCTGTCTCACATTCAGGTCCTTTATCCATTTTGAGTTTATTTTTGTGAATGGTGTGAGAAAGTGGTCTAGTTTCAAACTTCTGCATGTTGCTGTCCAATTCTCCCAGCACCATTTTTTAAAGAGACTGTCTTTTTTCCATTGGATGTTCTTTCCTGCTTTGTCAAAGATGAGTTGGCCATACGTTTGTGGGTCTAGTTCTGGGGTTTCTATTCTATTCCTTTGGTCTATGTGTCTGTTTATGTGCCAATATCATGCTGTCTTGATGATGACAGCTTTGTAGTAGAGGCTAAAGTCTGGGATTGTGATGCCTCCCGCTGTGGTCTTCTTCAAAATTCCTTTGGCTATTCGGGGCCTTTTGTGGTTCCATATGAATTTTAGGATTGCTTGTTCTAGTTTCGAGAAGAATGCTGGTGCAATTTTGATTGGGATTGCATTGAATGTGTAGATAGCTTTGGGTAGTATTGACATTTTGACAATATTTATTCTTCCAATCCATGAGCAGGGAATGTCTTTCCATTTCTTTAAATCTTCTTCAATTTCCTTCATAAGCTTTCTATAGTTTTCAGCATACAGATCCTTTACATCTTTGGTTAGATTTATTCCTAGGTATTTTATGCTTCTTGGTGCAATTCTGAATGGGATCAGTTTCTTTATTTGTCTTTCTGTTGCTTCCTTGTTAGTGTATAAGAATGCAACTGATTTCTGTACATTGATTTTGTATCCTGCAACTTTGCTGAATTCATGTATCAGTCTAGTAGACTTTTGGTGGAGTCTATCGGATTTTCCATGTATAATATCATGTCATCTGCAAAAAGCGAAAGCTTGACTTCATCTTTGCCAATTTTGATGCCTTTGATGTCCTTTTGTTGTCTGATTGCTGATGCTAGAACTTCCAGCACTATGTTAAACAACAGCGGTGAGAGTGGGCATCCTTGTCGCGTTCCTGATCTCAGGGAAAAAGCTCTCAGTTTTTCCCCGTTGAGGATGATGTTAGCTGTGGGCTTTTCATAAATGGCTTTTATGATCTTTAAGTATGTTCCTTCTATCCCGACTTTCTCAAGGGTTTTTATAAAGAAAGGGTGCTGGATTTTGTCAAAGACCTTTTCTGCATAGATTGACAGGATCATATGGTTCTTCTCTTTTTTTTTTGTTAACGTGATGTATCACGTTGATTGATTTGCGAATGTTGAACCAGCCCTGCATCCCAGGAATGAATCCCACTTGGTCAAGGTGAATAATTCTTTTTATATGCCATTGAATTCGATTTGCTAGTATCTTATTGAGAATTTTTGCATCCATATTCATCAGGGATATTGGCCTGTCATTCTCTTTTTTTACTGGGTCTCTGTCTGGTTTAGGAATCAAAGTAATACTGGTTTCATTGAATGAGTCTGGAAGTTTTCCTTCCCCTTATATTTCTTGGAATAGCTTGAGAAGGATAGGTATTATCTCTGCTTTAAACGTCTGGTAGAACTCCCCTAGGAAGTCATCTGGTCCTGGATTCTTATTTGTTGGGAGATTTTTGATAACCGATTCAATTTCTTCGCTGGTTATGGGTCTGTTCAAGCTTTCTATTTCCTCCTGATTGAGTTTTGGAAGAGTGTGGGTGTTCAGGAATTTGTCCATTTCTTCCAGGTTGTCCAATTTGTTGGCATATAATTTTTCATAGTATTCCCTGATAATTGTTTGTATCTCTGAGGGATTGGTTGTAATAATTCCATTTTCATTCATGATTTTATCTATTTGGGCCATCTCCCTTTTCTGTTTGAGAAGCCTGGCTAGAGGTTTGTCAATTTTGTTTATTTTTTCAAAAAACCAACTCTTGGTTTCGTTGATCTGCTCTACAGTTTTTTTAGATTCTATATTGTTTATTTCTGCTCTGATCTTTATTATTTCTCTTCTGCTGCTGGGTTTAGGCTGCCTTTGCTGTTCTGCTTCTAGTTCCTTTAGGTGTGTTGTTAGATTTTGTATTTGAGATTTTTCTTGTTTCTTGAGATAGGCCTGGATTGCAATGTATTTTCCTCTCAGGACTGCCTTCGCTGCGTCCCAAAGCGTTTGGATTTTTGTATTTTCATTTTTGTTTGTTTCCATATATTTTTTAATTTCTTCTCTAATTCCCTGGTTGACCCACTCATTCTTTAGTAGGGTATTCTTTAACCTCCATGCTTTTGGAGGTTTTCCAGACTTTTTCCTGTGGTTGATTTCAAGCTTCATAGCATTGTGGTCTGAAAGTATGCATGGTACTATTTCAATTCTTGTAAACTTATGAAGGGCTGTTTTGTGACACAGTATATGATCTATCTTGGAGAATGTTCCATGTGCACTCGAGAAGAAAGTATATTCTGTTGCTTTGGGATGCAGAGTTGTAAATATATCTGTCAAGTCCATCTGATCCAATGTCTCATTCAGGGCCCTTGTTTCTTTATTGTCCGTGTGTCTAGATGATCTGTCCATTTCTGTAAGTGGGGTGTTAAAGTCCCCTGCAATTACCACGTTCTTATCAATAGGTTGCTTATGTTTATGAGTAATTGTTTTATATATTTGGGGTCTCCGGTATTCGGCGCATAGACATTTATAATTGTTAGCTCTTCCTGATGGATATACCCTGTAATTATTATATAATGCCCTTCTTCATCTCTTGTTACGCCTTTAATTTAAAGTCTAGTTTGTCTGATATAAGTATGGCTACTCCAGCTTTCTTTTGGCTTCCAGTAGCATGATAAATAGTTCTCCATCCCCTCACTCTCAATCTAAAGGTGTCCTCAGGTCTAAAATGAGTCTCTTGTAGACAGCAAATAGATGGGTCTTGTTTTTTTATCCATTCTGATACCCTATGTCTTTTGGTTGGCGCATTTAATCCATTTACATTTAGTGTTATTATAGAAAGATATGGGTTTAGAGTCATTGTGATGTATGTTTTATGCTTGTAATGATGTCTCTGGTACTTTGTCTCACAGGATCCCCCTTAGGATCTCTTGTAGGGCTGGTTTAGTGGTGACAAATTCCTTCAGTTTTTGTTTGTTTGGGAAGACCTTTATCTCTCCTTCTATTCTAAATGACAGACTTGCTGGATAAAGGATTCTCGGCTGCATATTTTTTCTGTTTAGCACACTGAAGATCTCGTGCCAATTCTTTCTGGCCTGCCAAGTTTCAGTATATAGATCTGTCACTAGTCTTATCAGTCTCCCTTTATATGTTAGAGCGTGTTTATCCCTAGCTGCTTTCAGAATTTTCTCTTTATCCTTGTATTTTGCCAGTTTCACTATGATATGTCATGCAGAAGATCGATTCAAGTTACGTCTGAAGGGAGTTCTCTGTGCCTCTTGGATTTCAATGCCTTTTTCCTTCCCCAGTTCAGGGAAGTTCTCAGCTATGATATCTTCAAGTACCCCTTCAGCACCTTTCCCTCTCTCTTCCTCCTCTGGGATACCAATTATGCGTATATTATTTCTTTTTAGTGTATCACTTAGTTCTCTAATTTTCCCCTCATACTCCTGGATTTTTTTATCTCTCTTTTTCTCAGCTTCCTCTTTTTCCATAACTTTATCTTCTAGTTCACCTATTCTCTCCTCTGCCTCTTCAATCTGAGCCGTGGTGGTTTCCATTTTGTTTTGCATTTCGTTTAAAGCGCTTTTCAGCTCCTTGTGACTGTTCCTTAGTCCCTTGATCTCTGTAGCAAGAGATTCTCTGCTGTCCTCTATACTGTTTTCAAGCCCAGCGATTAATTTTATGACTATTATTCTAAATTCACTTTCTGTTATATTATTTAAATCCTTTTTGATCAGTTCATTAGCTGTTGTTATTTCCTGGAGATTCTTCTGAGGGGAATTCTTCCGCTTGGTCATTTTGGATAGTCCCTGGAGTGGTGAGGGCCTGCAGGGCACTTCCCCTGTGCTGTGGTGTATAACTGGAGTTGGTGGGCGAGGCCACAGTCCGACCTGATGTCTGCCCCCAGCCCACCGCTGGGGCCACAGTCAGACTGGTGTGTGCCTTCTCTTCCCCTCTCCTAGGGGCGGGATTCACTGTGGGGTGGCGTGGCCCGTCTGGGCTACTTGCACACTGCCAGGCTTGTGGTGCTGGGGATCTGGCGTATTAGCTGGGGTGGGTAGGCAAGGTGTACGGGGGCAGGAGGGGCAGGCTTAGCTCGCTTCTCCTTAGGTGATCCACTTCAGGAGGGGCCCTGTGGCAGAGGGAGGGAGTCAGATCCGCTGCCAGAGGTTTGGCTCTGCAGAAGCACAGAGTTGGGTGTTTGTGCAGAGGGAGCAAGTTCCCTGGCAGGAACTGGTTCTCTTTGGGATTTTGGCTGGGGGATGGGCGGGGGAGATGGCGCTGGCGAGCGCCTTTGTTCCCCACCAAACTGAGCTCTGTTGTCAGGGGGCTCAGCAGCTCTCCCTCCCTTTGCCCTCCAGCCTTCCCGCTTTCTGAGAAGAGCTGTTATCTTATGACCTCCCAGACGCTAAGTCGCGCTTGCTGTCGGAACACAATCCGTCAGGCCCCTCTGCTTTTGCCAGCCAGACTCGGGGGCTCTGCTTGGCCGGTAGCCGCCCCTCCGCCCTGGCTCCCTCCCGCCAGTCCGTGGAGCACGCACCGCCTCGCTGTCCTTCCTACCCTCTTCCGTGGGCCTCTCGTCTGTGCTTGGCTCAGGAGACTCCATTCTGCTAATCCTCTGGCGGTTTTCTGGGTTATTTAGGCAGGTGTAGGTGGAATCTCCAGAGTAATTAACAGGCGTTATCTACCCAAGGAATGGAACAAATAGGAAGTTCAGGTTCTAAGGAGCTGCCTTGTTTGTGCCAGTGGCCCCATGCTAGCTCTTTATTAATTGCACTACCTGGGATGCTGATACCGAACTGAGCTTTGGAACATTTCAGGCCTGGCATGGAATGCAGTTTTTACACAAGTGTCTTGTGGTTCTGAAATCCGATTTCACAGCTTATCTTCCGTTAGATGAAAGTGTTTACGGTGTGTCTGGAGCTGGAGTAAGTTCCTGTGGGTGCCCAAGAGCAGGGGCCTCCTCTCTCCTCTCATTAATTTGCTGATGCCTAACTGCACTGACGCAGCGGTGAGATACCGGGGAGAGAGCTCTATGGATATCTTTTAGGTCAATTTGATTTATAGTGTTGTTCAAGTCTTCTATATCTGTGTTAATTATCTGCCTAGTTGTTCCAGCCATTATTGAAACTGGGGTATTAAAGTCTGAAATATTACTGTCACCATTCTCTGTCTTTATTTATGTCAGTTTTTGCTTCATGTATTTTGGGCATTTTTCTATAGACATATGTACATTCTATTTGTTAATTCTTTATAATGAATTGAATCTTTTCATTGCCTCTAATAAAAATTTTTCCTGAAAATCTATTTTATAAATTATTTCTTGGAGAGAGAGAGAGAGAGAGAACAAGGGAAGGGCAGAGAGAGAGGAGGCAGAAGATCCAAATTGGTCTCTGCACTGACAGCAGCTAGCCCAATGTGTGGCTTGAACTCACCAACTGTGAGATCATGACCTGAGCAGAAGTTGGATGCTTAACTGACTGAGCCACCCTGGAGCTCCCCATTTTTTAACCAATATTTTAAAAAGAAAAGAAAGAGAGGGGCGCCTGGGTGGCGCAGTCGGTTAGGCGTCCGACTTCAGCCAGGTCACGATCTCGCGGTCCGGGAGTTCGAGCCCCACATCAGGCTCTGGGCTGATGGCTCAGAGCCTGGAGCCTGTTTCCGATTCTGTGTCTCCCTCTCTCTCTGCCCCTCACCCTTTCATGGTCTGTCTCTCTCTGTCCCAAAAATAAAATAAACGTTGAAAAAAAATTTTTAAAAGAGTGAGAGAGAGAGAGAGAGAGAGAGAAAACACAGAAGCGGGATAGGGACACACACACACACACACACACACACACACACACAGAAACCAAAGCAGGCTCCAGGCTCTGAGCTGTCAGCACAGAGCCTAGCATGTGGCTTGAACTCATGAACCATGAGATCATGATCTGAGCTGAAGTTGGACGCTCATCTGACTGAGGCGCCTGGGCACCCCTCCTTAAAATCTATTTTGTCTGATTTTAATATAACCACTCCAATTCTGTGTTATTATTATTTTTTACTGTTTGCATAGTATATAATTTTCTGTCCATTTACTTTCACACATTTTGTGTCTTTGAATCAAAGTGCATCTCTTGACAGGATAAATTAGATCATGTTTTTTTAATCCATTTTGCCAGTCTCTGCATTATGATTGCTTTTTGTGCTCCATTTACACTTACTGTTCTTACTTTTAAACGAGATTTATGTGTGCTATTCTTCTATGTATGTCTTATGTCTTTTTTTATTTCTCTATTCCTCCATTTATCTTGTTCTATATTAAATGGATATTTTCTAGTGTACCATATTAATTCTCTTGTTTGTTCTTTTACTATGATTTTGAATTATTTTACTAGTGTTTTCAGTGTTGATTACAATTAACATCTTAATTTAAAGCAATGTTATTCACCCATCTTATGGTTGGCCTCCCTCTCTCTCTGTTTGTAACTTTTTTCCCCTTCCCCTCCCCCATGGTCTTCTGTTAAGTTTCTCAAGATCCACATATGAGTGAGAACTTACGGTATCTGTCTTTCTATGACTGAAAGTGGGTGATGGGTATTGAGGAGGGCACTTGTTGGGATGAGCACTGGGTGTTATATGGAAGCCAATTTGACAAAAAAGTTATATTAAGACAATGTTATTCAGATTAATATTAATTTTAATTTCAATAGTATATAAAATCTTTTCTTCAATATATCTCTGTTTCCTACCCTCTCCTTTGGGTTTTTATTTCAAACAAATTACATTTTCATGCATTATAGGCCCGTCAACAAGTATTATAATTATTGCTTTATGCAGTTGTGTTTTACATTCATAGAATAAAAATATTATAAACAAAAATACATTTATACTGTCTTGTACATTTACCTATGCCATTACCTTCACTGGCGCCCCTTACTTCTTAATGTGAATTTGAGTTAGTGTCTAGTGTTTTTGTTTTTGTTTTTGTTTTTTAATTTGAGACTGATGGGCTCCCTTTAGTATTTTTTGTAGGACTCATCTGCTAGCAACAAATTCCCAGTTTTTGTTTACCTGGGAGTTTCTTAATTTGTCATTCATTTATGAAAGATAGTTTTGCTGGACATAGAATTCTTGGTTGATAGTCTTTCTTTAACTACTTTAAATATGTCACCCCACTGTCTTATGCCTCCATGGTTCTTGATGAAGAGACAGCTGTTAATCTTGAGGATCTTTCATATGTGATGAGTCATTTTTCTTTCTTTTGCAACTTTTCTTGGCATTCTACAGTTTGAAAATTATATGGATAGTTTTGCATCTCTTCGACTTTATCCTATTTTGATTTGATTGAGCTTTGTAGATGTGCAAGTTAAGTTTTACATCAAATTTTGGGATTTTTTGACAATTATTTCTTTAAATATTCTTTCTTCCCTCTTCTTTCTCCTCTGTTTCTTGGACTCCCATTATGTATGTGTTGGTATAGCTGATGATGTCCCACAGATTCCTGAGTCTCTGTTTACTATTCTTAATTTTTTTTTCTCTTCCTGATGGCTCACAATTGATCTATCCTCAAGTTTGCTGATTCTTTTTTCTGCCATCTTAAATCTGGTATTGAGCCTTTCAGTGAATTTTGTTTAATTTATTGTACTTTTCACCTCCAGCATTTATATTTGAGCCTTTTAAATTGTATTTATTTATTTATTTATTTATTTACTTATTATTTTTAATATAATTTATTGTCAAATTGGTTTCCATACAACACCCTGTGCTCATCCCAACAAGTGCCCTACTCCATGCCCATCACCCACTTTCTCCTCTCCCCTCCACCACCCATCAACCCTCAATTTGTTCTCAGTCCTTAAGAGTCTGTTATGGTTTGGCTCTATCTCTCTCTGTAACTTTTTTTTCCCTTCCCCTCCCCCATGGTCTAAGTGAAATAAGTCAGGCAGAGAAAGACAGTGTATGTTTTCACTCATATGTGTATCTTACATTATTTTTATCTTTTTATTATTATTCAATATTTTAGTGAAACATGGTTGTCATACTTTCTTTGAATTTTTAACCATGTGTTCGTTGAACATATTAATAATAAATTATTTAAAGTCTTTGTCTAATTCATTTAAACTGCACAGTGTATAAAAAAATAAAGTCTTTGTCTACTAAGTTCAACATCTGGTCCCCCTCAGGGAGATTTTCTGTTGTTTTCCCCTGTGTATATGGTATACTTTTTTTGTTTCTTTACTTTTCATATAATTTATTCTTGTAGACTGGACACTATGGTAACAGCTCTGGTGTTACCTGCTTTCCAGGTTTTTTTAAAATATTTTTATCTTTCTGCTGTTTATTTGTTTAGTTACTTTCCTGAGGTGCAAAAGGAGAGGACATAGGAATAGCCTTGTTAAAACACCATAGTTCCTGCTGTCTTATTGAGGTTCATTAGTTTCTTTTGGATAAATGATTTTGTTTGTTCTGAGGGATTGGATAATTTCCAGAGTTCTAAAATTATTGGTTGACTTTAGCTATTTTTCCAGGAATTTCTTTGTTCATGTGGAAGGATGGGTTCACCGTGGTCCTTACTTTACCATGAAGGATGTTGATCTAGCATCAGTAAATATTTACAAAATTAAAATATAATGAAATAGGATAGTAAGTATTGGTGCATTGCTTTCAGTAAAGTTAGGTATTGTTTTACGAAGTTTTAAAAAAAATTAACATTTTTATTTATTTTTGAGAGACAGAGAGAGACTGAGTGTGAGCAGGAGAAGGCAGAAAGAGAGAGAGACACAGAATCCAAAGCAGGCTCCAGGTTCTGAGCTGTCAGCACAGACCCTGATGTGGGGCTCAAACCCATGAACCATGAGACCATGACCTGAGCCGAAGTCGGATGCTTAACTGACTGAGCCACCCAGGCGCCCCAGTTTTATGAAGTTTTTAATTCCAAATGTGTATATTATTGCTCTGTAATGTAAAATGTACTTTTTACTGTGGTTCCTAATTTTTAAAAAGCCAATATAACAATGTAAAAAGCCAATATAACAATGTTATATTATACAAAGCTAAACATGCATCAGAAGCACTTGGATGGCTAGTTAAAATACATATTTCTAGGCTCCATTTCATTGTTTCTGATTCAGTACATTGAGGGGGGGTGAGAATTGGCATTTTTAAATCAAGTTCCATATTATGCTGCTGCTGCTCTGAGAACCATACTTTGAGATTCACTGCATACGACCAATAGTTTTCAGTCTTGGTTGAAAATCAGAATTACCTATGAAAGTTTTAAAATATGAGGATGTCTAATCCCTACCCCAGACTAGTTGAATTCCAATCTCTAGAATTGGGGCATAGCATTCCTGATGTACATAAGGAGTTGAGAACTCTGTACTAGATTGTGACTTTTTTTGAAGGCAGGACTGAGTCTTTGGTCTTTATTCATGGTCTGACCTTATATAGATATTCAAAATATGTTGAATGAATTGTTTTCAAATGATTCTAGAGTTTGATAACAGTGGAGGACAAATTACCCTTGGATGAGAAAAGGTTTTAAAGATAAAAGGGGCAGACATGGCTGGTGCTTTTCCAAATGAAGAATGCTGCCTCCACCCCCTCCTGTATCCCACATACAAAGAGGAGTTTCAGGATTGTGTGGGACTTATGTCTATCAGAAATTATTACTCAATGCAGGAGGAGTATAGAAAACCTAAGTCCAAACATTGTTGGTGATATCTCTTCAGCATAGGCACAGAGAAGAGTCCATCCTGGCTTTCCTTCCCATGGAACTTTAGAGAAGGGCTGGTTTCATCCATGGCCTATTTTTATCCACCTCAGCATTTCCTACTCCCCAGTTTCCTTCTGAAAGGAGCACTGGTAATGGCGAAGACTGCTGAGTTTCTGAAAATCAGACTCCAGGTGAGCAAATTTTCCCTCTGGCTTTCCTCATATTCAGCCTTGGTACCTCAGTTTAACCTCAGCTATTTTCTGTAGCCTGTCTTTCCTGTAGAGTCTCCATAACCCAGCTCTGTATCTCAGGCACTTAGTCTCATCCTGTTACATAGTCACTATTTATGAGTTAATTTCTAGATGTCTTCCTAACAGTGATGTTACTATGTTAGCCAAGTGCGTTTTCTGTTTTTAGCTCTAATATATCCTCATGACATAGCTGGGAAAATGAACACTATATGGTAAGCCTCCTGACAGAGCAGTATGTTTTTCCCACTGTGTTGCCTCTTCTTATGACTTTTCCCTTTATGAATGAGGGACATTAAGAGACTGTAACCCCTTTCCTGCCTATCCACTACTCACTAATACAGAAGCTTTTGACCTTCATTATGTAGCCAAGCTATGGGATTTTACCTATTGTTTTAGGACAGGGCAAAGTTCCAGGAAGTGGCTCTTCATCTCAAAGAGAAAGAAATGAGTTAACGTAACCCCTTCCAGAGGACTCTTTATGGGAATATAAGACTGAAAAATTATGAAAACATAGTCTTACTTAGTAAGACTGCCCTGTGTTTTATTTTAAGATTAGGAATAGTCCACCTTTTTCTGTGTTTATTTCTTTTTCCTTATCTACCTTTCATTATTAATTTACCCATTCAGTATAGATTGAGTGCCTACCACATGCAAGGCAGTGTTCTAGGTTTTGGAGATATTAATCACCATATCTGAAATAGCATCCCCATAATTCTCTACTCCCTTTCCCGGGTTTATTTTTTTCTTCAAAGGGTATTGCCGACTTACATTTGTTTGTTCATTTGTTACTGTCTGTATCCCAGACTAGAAGAAGTCCCATGAAAATAGAGACTGTTTAACCAATGCATCCCAGATACATAGAATAATATGTAAGACATAGTAGATACTCAAAAAAAATGTTGACTGAATTCTGATGTAAAAGCATTATCCTTGTCATTGATATGTTTGTACTCAAGAAGATCACAGTCTATAAGCGAGACAGGCAAAAATCACTGAAATACTTGTACTTTCCTTAGTATACTAGTCTCTTTCATACCAGCTGTCTTGCTGCTTTCTATTCATCCTTCAAGATTCAGCATTTTATGTCTGCCTCCTTTCCATACATTAAACTAACGTTTCCTGACTTCCTGCACTCTTTCAGGAATGGTCATATTTGCTAGGGGACGGGAGAATGCTAGCAAGAATAAAAACATTCTGATCTCTGCCCCACAGGCGCTTGATTTAGAGAGGCATATAGACAAAGACAGTATTATGTGATACACACGGTGATAAGGGGAAGCACCTGGTCCTGTGGAAGCCACTGCATGAAACCCATCCTATGGAATTACAGGGAGACTTCCTGGAAAATTAAATGTTTGAGCTAAATTTTAAAGGGATGGATTCATTAATTCAAGCTTATCTATTAAATATTGATTGAGCACTTAATCTGTACCAAGCACTGTTCTAAGTGCTGAAAACAGAGTATTAAATAAAACAGATACAAATCTTACCCATCTAAAGCATAATTTCTAGTGAAGGATGAGGTGGAATTAGCAAGATCAGGGAAGAAAATCAGTTCCAGCAGAAGGAGCAATGTGACTAAAGACCTGGAAGCTAACAAAAGCAAGGTTTGTTAAGAAGCTTCAAGTATCAAATAGTTTAGTGTGTCTGGAATGGAGTGGACAGAGCCAGAGTGGTGAGAGTTAATGCTCTAAAGGGCACCAGAGACAAGTCATGCATGATTATTTATGCTTTCTAAAGAGTCTTTATCCCAAGTGTAGGGGAGAGTCAGTAAGTGTAGAAAAATGACATTTTTATCTAGGGAGGCTTCCCTAACCATATCTCTTCTCCTGTCTACAATCTGAGTTAGATCTTCTCTTTTGTCTCAATTCCTCCCTGTGATCACCCTATCATCGCATCATAAGCATTAAATACAACTTGTTATTTGGAAATATAACACATATACAGGAGGATGTATGAAACATAATGTATATGGTATAATGGATAATTATAAAATAAGCATCAAAATAACCACTGCCTAGTCAGGGATATATTTCCAATACCTCTGGAGTCCCTAATGTGCTTCTTGCTTTTCAAAATCCTCTTACTTCCCTCCAAAGGTAATGATTATCCAAAAGGGGAGAATTAACCCTTTATCATATGACAATTTTTGACTTAAACTCAATTGTGTCTTATATTAGTATAGACACCCCTACTCTCTTTTAGTTACCATTTAAATGGAATATCTTTTTCCATCTCTTCACTTTCAGTCTGTGTGTGTCCTTAAATATAAAGTGAGTCTCTTATAAAATTGACAGTTAAGTCAGAGTTAGCCACAAATATTGGGCAGTTATAAGCAGCCTTAAAAGGAAGCGAGGTTGGGTTAATAAGGAGGACTAAAACATCTTGTGATACTATGTTTGGTAATATGAATAATGGCCTCCCAAAGATATCTACATCCTAATCTCTAGAACCTGTGAATATTACCTTATATGGCAAAAGAGACTTTGCAGAGTTGATTCAGTTAAGGTTCTGAGGATGAGGAGATTATCCTGGATTATCCAGGTGAGACTGATGTAATCACAAAGATCCT
The DNA here is from genome assembly GCF_018350175.1 of Felis catus. Lineage (NCBI taxonomy): Eukaryota > Metazoa > Chordata > Mammalia > Carnivora > Felidae > Felis > Felis catus. Next base: position 44,868,077 of record NC_058386.1, on the reverse strand, counting down.
TATAATTTACATAAAAATTTTTATAGTTATAAAAGTATATTTTAAGGTGATAACAACTTAACTTCAATTGCATAAAAAAATTGTGCACTTTTACTCCCTCCCCACACTTTGTAATTGATGTCAGAATTACTTCTTATATTTTGTATTCATCAATAAATTTTTGTGGTTATGGTTATTTGTTATATTTTTGTCCTTAAACTTTTATTATAGGGTTAAAAGTATAATTACATATACATGTATGTGTAATTACATACATATATATAAATACATAATTATAGTATTAGATTATTCTGTATTTGTCCATATATTAACCATTATCATTGATATTTATACTTTTATATGCTTTAATGTTGCTCTTTAGTGTTCTTTTTTATTTTTATTTTTTTGTTTTTTATTTTTTATTATTTTTTTAGATTTTTTAAAATATGAAATGTATTGTCAAATTGGTTTCCATACAACACCCAGTGCTCATCCCAACAAGTGCCCTCCTTTTGCCCATCACCCACCCTCCCTCCCTCCCACCTCCCATCAACCCTCAGTTTATTCTCAGTTTTTAAGAGTCTCTTATGGTTTGGATCCCTCTCTCTCTAACTTTTTTTTTCCTTCCCCTCCCCCATGGTCTTCTGTTAAGTTTCTCAGGATCCACATAATAGTGAAAACAGATGGTATCTGTCTTTCTCTGTATGACTTATTTCACTTAGCATAACACTCTCCAGTTCCATCCACATTGCTACAAAAGTCCATATTTCATTCTTTCTCATTGCCACGTAGTATTCCATTGTGTATATAAACCACAACTTCTTTATCCATTCAGCAGTTGATGGACATTTAGGGTCTTTCCATAATTTGGCTATTGTTGAAAGTGCTGCTATAAACATTGGGGTACAAGTGCCCCTAGGCATCAGCACTCCTGCATCCCTTGGGTAAATTCCTAGTAGTGCTATTGCTGGGTCATAGGGTAGATCTATTTTTAATTTCTTGAGGAACCTCCACACCACTTTCCAGAGCGGCTGCACCAGTTTGCATTCCCACCAACAGTGCAAGAGGGTTCCCGTTTCTCCACATCCTCGCCAGCATCTATAGTCTCCCGATTTGTTCATTTTAGCCACTCTGACGGGCGTGAGGTGGTATCTCAGTGTGGTTTTGATTTGTATTTCCCTGATCAGGAGTGACGTTGAGCATCTTTTCATGTGTCTGTTGGCCATCTGGATGTCTTCTTTAGAAACGTTTCTATTCATGTCTCTGCCCATTTCTTCACTGGATTATTTGTTTCTCGGGTGTGGAGTTTGGTGAGCTCTTTATAAACTTTGGATACTAGCCCTTTGATATGTCATTTGCAAATATCTTTTCCCATTCTGTCAGTTACCTTTTAGTTTGGTTGATTGTTTCCTTTGCAGTGCAGAAGCTTTTGATCTTGCTGAGGTCCCAATAGTTCATTTTTGCTTTATTTTTATTTTTATTTTTATTTTTATTTTTATTTTTATTTTTATTTTTTCCAATATATGAAGTTTATTGTCAAATTTGTTTCCATACAACACCCAGTGCTCATCCCAAAAGGTGCCCTCCTCAATACCCATCACCCACTCTCCCCTCCCTCCCACCCACCATCAACCCTCAGTTTGTTCTCAGTTTTTAACAGTCTCTTATGCTTTGGCTCTCTCCCACTCTAACCTCTTTTTTGTTTTTCCTTCCCCTCCCCCATGAGTTTCTGTTAAGTTTCTCAGGATCCACATAATAGTGAAAACAGATGGTATCTGTCTTTCTCTGTATGACTTATTTCACTTAGCATAACACTCTCCAGTTCCATCCATGTTGCTACAAAGGGCCATATTTCATTCTTTCTCATTGCCACGTAGTACTCCATTGTGTATATAAACCACAATTTCTTTATCCATTCATCAGTTGATGGATATTTAGGCTCTTTCCATAATTTGGCTATTGTTGAGAGTGCTGCTATAAACATTGGGGTACAAGTGCCCCTATGCATCAGTACTCCTGTGTCCCTTGGGTAAATTCCTAGCAGTGCTGGAAATTTATTTATTTATGCCCAGGGTTTTGAAATTAAGGAATACCTTTATTAGACTGTTTTGTATTTTGTTTTTGTTTTTGTTTTTTATATGAACCAATTTGTCATTTTTGCTTTTAATTCCCTTGCCTTTGGAGATGTGTCAAGTAAGAAATTTCTGGGGCTGAGGTCAGAGAGGTTTTTTCCTGCTTTCTCCTCTAGGGTTTGGATGGTTTCCTGTCTCACATTCAGGTCCTTCATCCATTTTGAGTTATTTTTGTGAATGGTGTAAAAAAGTGGTCTAGTTTCATTCTTCTGCATATTGCTGTCCAGTTCACCCAGCACCATTTCTTAAAGAGACTGTCTTTTTTTCCATTGGCTATTCTTTCCTGCTTTGTCAAAGATTAGTTGGCCATAAATTTAGTGACCTTTTTTAAAGTTTATTTATTTTGGAGGAGAGAGAGAGAGAATCCCAAGAATCAGAAGCAGGCTCTGCATTGTCATTGTGGAGCTCAAACCCACAAATGAACTGTGAGATCATGGCCTGAGCTGAAATAAAGAGTCCTACGCTCAAGGTGTCCCATGTTCTTTAGTGTTCTTTTCTTTAAACTTGAAGAATTTCCTTTAGTACACTTGTAAGGCCAGAGTGAAAAGGTGATGTGCAGAAGGGGAGAAAATATTTGCAAAGCATATATCTGCTAAGAGATTAATATTCAGCAAATATGAAGAATTCCTATAACTCAACAATAACAAAAAATCAAAACAAATTAAAAACTGGGCAAAGCACTTGTGTCGACATTTCTGCAAAGAAGATATATAGATGGCCAATTAGTACATGAAAAGATGCTCAACATCATTGATCAGTAGGTAAGTGTAAATCAAAACCAAAATAAGATACAATAGCATAACCTTTAGGATAGATATTAACAAATAAGTAAATAAAACAAAAAAAAATGAGTTTTATTGAGGATGTGGACAGATTGGAACCCTGTGCTGTGTCATTGGGAATGCACAATGGTGCAGTTGCTGTGGAAAACCTTATGATAGTTGCTAAAAAATAATAGAATTACCTTATGATTCAGCAATTCCACTACTGAATGCAGGGACTTGAACAGATATTTGATAAACAGTGTTCATAACAGCTTTATACACAATAGCCAAAAGGTGGTAACAATACAAATGTACATGACAGACGTATGGATAGACATACTGTGGTATATTTATATAGTATAATATTATTCAGCCTTAAAAAGAAATGAAATCTGACAAATGCTACAACATGGTGAAAATTTAAGATATTATGGTAAGTGAAGTAAGCCAGATACAAAAGGACACATATTATAAGATTTCAGTTATATGAAGTATCTAGAGTAGTCATATTCATAGAAACAGAGTGGTGGTTGTCAGGGCTGAATGAAGGAATGGTGAATTTTTGTTTTTGTTTTTGTTTTTTAATGGATACAGAGTTTCAGTTTGAGAAGATAAAAAAGTTATGGAAATGGATGGTGGTGATGGTTGCAGAGCATTGTAAATGTAATTAATGCCAAGGAACTGTATACTCAAAGTGGCTTAAATGATTATATATCTATACATCTATATCTATTTATGTAATATTTCACTTGACTATCATCTCTAATCACAGCTACTTCTCCAAAAGTAATAACTTAGTTTATCTAAGTCTTTATCTTAGTCTTTTTTAATTTTTATTTTATTTATTTTTTAAATTTACATCCAAGTTAGAATATAGTGCAACAATGATTTCAGGAGTAGATTCTTTAATGCCCTTTACCCATTTAGTCCATCCACCCTCCCACAACCCCTCCAGTAACCTTCTGTTTGTTCTCCATATTTAAGAGTGTCTTATGTTTTGTCCCCCTCCCTGACTTCTATTATTTTTGCTTCCCTTCCCTTATGTTCATCTGTTTTGTATCTTAAAGTCCTCATATGAACAAAGTCATCTATTTGTCTTTCTCTGATTGACTTACTTCGCTTAGCATAGTAAAATCTAGTTCTATCCATGTGGTTGCAAATGGCAACATTTCATTTTTTTGGTCATGGAGTAATGTACCAATATATATATATATACCAATATATATACATACACACATATATATGTGTGTATATGTATATATATTTACCACATCTTCTTTATCCATTCATCAGTTGATGGACATTTGGGCTCTTTCCATACTTTGGCTATTGTCAATAGTGTTACTCTAAACATTGGGTGCATATTTCCCTTCAAAACAGCACTCCTGTATCCTTTGGATAAATATCTAGTAGTGCAATTGCTGGGCCATAGGGTAGTTCTACTTTTAATTTTTTAAGGAACCTACATACTGTTTTCCAAAGTGGCTGTACCAGTTTGCATTTCCACCAACAGTGAAAATGTGTTCCCCTTTCTCCACATCCTCGCCAACACCTGTTGTTTCCTGAGATGTTAATTTTAGCCATTTTTACAGGTGTGAAGTGGTATCTCATTGTGGTTTTGATTTGTATTTCCCTGATGATGAGGGATGTTGAGCATTTTTTTGTGTGTCTGTTAGCCATCTGAATGTATTCTGTATAAAAGTGTTTATTCATGTCTTTTGCCCATTTCTTCACTGGATTATTTGTTTTTTGGGTGTTGAATTTCACAAGTTCTTTATAGATTTTGGATACTAACCCTTTATCTGGTATGCCATTTGCAAATATCTTTTCCCATTGCGTTGGTTGCTTTTTAGTTTGATGATTGTTTCCTTCACTGTGCAGAAGCTTTTTTATTTTGATGAGGTCCCAATAATTCATTTTTGCTTTTGTTTCCCTTACCTCTGGAGACGTGTTGAGTAAGAAGTTGCTGCGGCCAAGGTCAAAGGGAGTTTTGCCTGCTTTCTCCTCAAGGATTTCGATGGCTTCCTGTCTTACATTTAGGTCTATCATCCATTTTGAGTTTACTTTTGTGTATGGCATAAGAAAGTGGTCCAGGTTCATTTTTCTGTATGTCGCTGTCCAATTTTCCCATCACCACTTGCTGAAGAGACTGTCTTTATTCCATTGGATATTCTTTCCTTCTGTGTCAAAGGTTAGTTAGCTATATGTTTGTGGGCCCATTTCTGGGCTGTCTATTCTATTTCATTGATCTGAGTGTCATTTTTGTGCCAGTATCATACTGTCTTGATGATTACAGCTTTGTAACACAGCTTGAAGTCTGGGATTGTGATGCCTCCTGCTTTGGTTTTCTTTTTCAAGATTGCTTTGGCTATTCAGAGTCTTTTCTGGTTCCATACAAATCATAGGATTGTTTGTTGTAGCTCTGGGAAGAATGCTGGTGTTATTTTGATAGGGATTGCATGGAATATGTATATTGCTTTGGGTAGTATCAACATTTTAACAATATTTGTTCTTCCTATCTAGGAGCATGGAATCTTGTTCCATTTTTTGTGTCTTCTTCAATTTCTTTCATAAGCTTTCTAGAGTTTTCAGTGTATAGATTTTTCACCTCTTTGGTTATATTTATTGCTAGGTATTTTATGGGTTTTGGTGCAATTGTAAATGGGATTGATTCCTTGATTTCTCTTTCTGTTGCTTCATTGTTGGTGTACAGGAGTGCAACTGATTTCTGTGCATTGATTTTATATATCCTGTGACTTTGCTGAATTCATGGATCTGTTTCTAGCAATACCTTGATTCCAAAACCAGACAAAGACCCCAATAAAAAGGAAAACTATAGGCCAATTTCCCTGATGAAGATGGATGCAAAAATCCTCAACAAGATATTAATCAATCAGATCCAACAATACATTACAAAAATTATTCACCATGACAAAGTGGAATTTATACCTGGAATGCAGGGCTGGTTCAGTATCTGCAAAACAATCAATGTGATTCATCATCAATTAAAGAAAGGACAAGAACCACATGATCCTCTCAATAGATACAGAGAAAGCATTTGACAAAATACAGTATCCTTTCTTAATAAAAACCCTCAAGGAAGTAGGGATAGAAGGATCATACCTCGAGATCACAAAAGCCATATATGAATGACCCAACACTAATATTATCCTCAATGGGGAAAAACTGAGATCTTTCCCCCTAAGGTCAGGAACAAGACAGGGATGGCCACTCTTGCCATTGTTATTCAACATTTATTGAGGGGCCCTTGGGTGGTTCATTCGATTAAGCATGTGACTTCAGCTCAGGTCATGGTCTCATGGTTCATGGGTTCGAGCCCCGCATCAGGTTCTGTGCTGACAGCTCAGAGCCTGAAACCTGCTTTGGATTCTGTGTCTCCCTCTCTGTCTGCTCCTCCCCTACTCATGCTCTGTCTCTCTTTCTCAAAAATAAATAAACATTAAAAAGATTTTTAAGAAGCCATGTATTGGAAGTCTTAGCCTCAGCAATCAGACAACACAAAGAAATAAAAAGCATCCAAATGGCCAGGAGGAGGTCAAACTTTCACTCTTTGCAGATGACATGGTACTCTATCTTAGTCTTTTAAACCATTCCCAATATTCCATAGTGAAGTTATACTATGTTTTGTTTTAAAATTCCTTAATAATAATTTTTAAAACTGTTTCACTGTTTCAAATTAATGCTGCAGTGAAAGTATTCTTATATATATATTCCTGTATATTAGGTGACATGTTTCTGTAGGCTAAAAACCAACAAATGGAATAACCAAGTTACATTATAAAAATGTTTTAAATTTTGATATGTGTTGCTCAGTCACACTCCAGAACAGTTTTCCCAGTAAGTAAGAATGCACATTTTTCCATAACTTCACCCAAATGATATATTATCAATCTTTTATAGTATTTTCTACTCTTGTGGACATTAGAAAATGATATTTCATTATTGGGTTAATTTGGATTTCCCTTCTAATTAGTGAGGTTAATTCTTTACTCAGATATTTGTTGGATTTTCTCTTCATATTGTTTACCTACATGTCTATAGGATTGTTTCTTTTTTTATTGTACAAGTATTTTATTTAATTTTTATGTTAATCCTGAGTCATATATGTTGCAGATATTTTCTTCTGGTCTGTCAGTTATCTTTTTTAAATTTTATTTCAACTTTTTTTTAATTTATTTTTGGGACAGAGAGAGACAGAGCATGAACAGGGGAGGGGCAGAGAGAGAGGGAGACACAGAATCAGAAACAGGCTCCAGGCTCCGAGCCATCAGCCCAGAGCCTGACGCGGGGCTCGAACTCACGGACCGCGAGATCGTGACCTGGGCTGAAGTCGGACGCTTAACCGACTGTGCCACCCAGGCGCCCTTGTTATATTTTTTAAAAAGCACTATTGAAATATAGTTTGCATACCTTACAATTCATCAATTTAAAGTATAAAGTTCAGTGGCTTTTAGTATATTCACAGAGTTGTACGGAAATCACTACAATCTATTTTAGAATATTTTTATTACTCAACAGAAAACCCTTCATCAATTAGACATCACTGCCCAACACCCAATCCTCGCTAGAATTCAGTAATTCTACTTTCAGATAGTAATCTACCCTCTGTTTCCATAGATTTGTCAATTTTAGACATTTAATAAAATGGAACTATACAATAAATGTCCTTTGTGATTGACTTATTTCACTTAGAATGTTTATGTTCATTCATGTTATAGCATCTCTGACTACTTCAATTTTTATTGCCAAAAATATCCGTTTGTATTGATATATCACATTTTATTCATCCCCTCATTAGTTGATTGATGTCTGTGATGTTTCCACTTTTTGGCTTTTGTGAATAGTGCTGTTCTGAACATTCCTCACATATGAATATTTATGTACAAGTTTTTTGCATACATATACTTTCATTAGTTTTGAGTATATACATAGGGGTGAAATTGTTAGATCATATGCTAACTTTATATTTAACACTCTGAGGGACTAAGATACCACTTTTCAAAGCAACTGCATCATTTTATATTTTCACCATTATTTTATGATGGTTTACATTTTTCCACATTTCCAACATTGTTATTATTTTTCTTATTATAGTCATCCTCATGGGTGTGAAATGGTATCTCATTGTGGTTGTGATTCACATTTTCCTGATGGCTAATGATGTTGAGCATTTTTTCATGTGGTTAGTGTCAATATTTTCTTTGAAGAACAACTTATCCAGATTCTTGCCTATTTTTATATTGGATTATTTGACTTTTTTTGTTTAATTGTAATAGTTCTTTATGTATTTTTTTATTAAAAATTTTTTAACATTTATTCATTTTTGAAAGACAGAGAGAGACAGAGTGTGAATGGGGGAGTGGCAGAGAGAGAGGAAGACACAGAAACAGAAGGAGGCTCCAGACTCTGAGCTATCAGCACAGAGCCCGACACAGGGCTCGAACTCATGGACCACGAGATCATGACCTGAGATGAAGTCGGCCACTTAACTGACTGAGCCACCCAGGCGCCCCTAGTTCTTTATATTTTTTGATACAAGTCTTTATCAGAAATGTGATTTTCAAGTATTTTTTCTATTCTGTGCATTATCTTTGTACATCCTTTCTTGATGCTATCTTTTGATGCACAAAACTTGTTAATTTTAATGATATCAAATTTATTTTTTCTTCAGTTGTGCTTTTGATGTCATGTCCAAGAAACCATTGCCTAATCTAAGATCAAGGAAATTTGTACCATTGTTTTCTTCTGAGAGTTTTATAGTTTAGCTCTTACATTTAGGTCTTTAATCCTTTTGCGGGTCAAATTTTTGTATGTGATGTGAAGTAGGAGTCCAGCACATTATTGTGCATGCATGTGAATGTCCAGTTATCCCAGAACCATTTGTTGACAAGACTCTTCTTTCTCTATTTGTGTTGTCACCCTTATCAAAAGTCAATTGACTGTAAATATCAGGGTTTATTTCTGAACTCTCAATTCTATTTCCCTGATATGTATATCTATACTATTGTCAGTATCACATTGCCCTGATAACTGTAGTTTTGTAGTAAGTTTTGGCATTGGGAAATATATGTCCATCAACTTTGTTATATTTTTTCAAGATTTTATTCTTTTCTAGGGTCCACTGGATTTCCATATGAGTTTTAAGATCATATTATAAATTTCTGCATAGAATCAGCTGATAGATATTGCATTGAATATATAGATCAATTTGGGAAGTATTATAATCTTAATAATATTGTTTTCTTATCTTTGACCATGAGTTGTCTTTCCTTTATGGCGGACTTCTTTAATTTATTATTATTTTTAAAATGTTTATTTATTTTTGAGAGAGAGAGAAAGAGCGGGGAAGGGGCAGAGAGAGAGGGAGACACAGAATCTGAAGCAGGATCCAGGCTCCACCCTGTTGGCACAGAGCCCGACACCCGGCTGGAAACCATGAACCCTGAAATCATGACCTGAGCTGAAGTTGAATGCTTAACCAACTGAGCCACCCAGGCGCCCCTGGAGGACTTATTTAATTTCATTCAACAATGTTTTGTAGCTTTCATAGTATAACTTTTGTACTTTTTTGCTTAAATTTGCTTCTAAGTTTGTTTGAATTTTTTAAGATACTATTTTAAATGGAGTTGTCTTTTAAATTTCATTTTTGGTTTCCTTTTGCTAGAGTATAGAAATAAAATTGATCTGATTTTGTATTTTATAACTTTAATGTACTCTTATATTAGTACTAATAGTTTTTTATTGACCACAATATTATGTCACCTATGAATAGAGATATTTTTGCTTCTTCCTTTCCTGTGTGGATAGCTTTTCTTTCTTTTTTGTTTTTTTACATTTTGTTTTGTTTTGTTTTGTTTTAAGTTTTTATTTAAATTATAGTTAGTTGGGGCACCTGGGTGGCTCAGTTGGTTAAGCGTCCGACTGGGCTCAGGTCATGATCTCACCACTTGTGAGTTTGAGCCCTGCGTCAGGCTCAGTGCTGACATCCCAGAGCCTGTAGCCTGCTTCGGATTCTGTCTCCATCTCTCTCTGCCCTTCCCCTGCTTGCACTTTGTCTCTCTCTTTCTCAAAAATAAACAAACATTAAAAAAATAAGAAATAATATTTAAAAAATAAATACTAGTTAGTTAACATATAGTGTAATATTGCTTTCAGGAGAATTTAGTGATTCATCACTTACATGTAACACTCAAAGCTTATCACAAGTGCCTTCCTTAATACCCATCACCTATTTAGCCCATATCCCACCCACCTCCCTTCCATCAACCCTCAGTTTGTTCTCTATTGTTAAAACTTTTATGGATTGCTTCCCTCTCTTTTTTCCCCTCTTCCCTGATGTTCATGTGTTTTGTTTCTTAAATTCCACATATGAGTGAAATCTGATTGTATTTGTCTTTCTCTGGCTGACTTGTATCACTTACCAAAATACAAACTAGCTCCATCCACGTTGTTGCAAATGGCAAGATTTTATTCTTTTTGATGGCTGAGTAATATTCCATTATATATATATATATATATATATATATATATATATATATACCACCTCTTCTTTATCCGTTCATCAGTCCATGGACATTTGGGCTCTTTTCATAAGTTGGCTATTGTTGATAATGCTGCTATAAACATCATGGTGCGTGTGTCCCTTCAAATCAGTGTTTTTTGTATCCTCTGGGTAAATACCTAACTATAATTCCTGGGTCATAGAGTCATTCTACTTTTAACTTTTTGAGGAAAAAAGTTGTTAATTTTAGCCATTCTAAAATTAGGTGATATCTCATTGTGGTTTGACTTGTATTTTCCTGATGTTTAGTGATGTTGAGTATCTTATCATGTGTCTGTTAGCCATCTGTATGTCCTCTTTGGTAAAATGTTCATTTATGTCTTTCTGTCTTTTTTTTTGCTTAATTTAACTGACTAGAACTGTTAGTACAATTTTAAACAGAATTGGTGACAAGAGATATATTTTCCTTAATCATGACCTTACAGAGATACGTTTCAGTCTTTCTCCATTAAGTGTAATGTTAGCTCTGGGTCTTTCTTAGATATCCTTTTTCAGTTTCAAGAAGTCATTTTCCATTCCTAGTTTGTTGACTGCTTTTATTATAAAGCAGTGTTGAATTTTGTCATATACACTCTCCATCTATTGAGGTGATAATGTGGTTTTTGTCCATAACCTACTGATGTGGTTATACATTGATTTTTGGATGTTTAACCGACTTTGCAAACTTGGGATTGTCAACATAAAATGAACAAACCACTTAGAAATTCTTTTTTTAAAAAGGAAGAGTTTTATTCTAGTTCAAGTGAGGACAGCTGCCCAAGATACACAACCTTCACAAAGAACACAGTGCTCCAGAGAAGGAATGTTTTGCTTTTGCTTTTGTTTTTTGAGGAAGAATGTTTAATACAAGGTTTTACTTGTTTTTGTTACATCAAGAGTTACAAATCATCATGATGAAGGACATTTCAGAAAATTGCAGACTATCTTATGCTTAGGATGCACAATGTTGCAGGCTTTGAAGTTATGGGAATGGAAATTAGGGAGATTTTTACTCTTTAGTGTGAAATGTTTCTTTTAGGTTATTTGCTAATGAAGCAGATGTACAATGTGTGGTCAGGGCAGAAATAGAGCCCATGCTTTGAAGTCATTCTCACCTTGGTAAAAGTTAAAGTGTAACTTTCCTGGGGGCCCAGGAGCAGGGTCTGCAAATATTAAAGTTGAAAATTGCCTTATTGTTTCCCCATTTTGATCAATAATCTTTCCCCAGAAAGCACTGATGATCAGTCTTATTCTATGTCCCTCAGTGCCAGCATGACTGGCTTGTGTGACCTGGGTATGTCATGTCCCTCATTGCTAGGTATGAATATATATACATTTTTTAACCTAGGGTTCCTTGTTGGGGGGAATTTATCGTAACATAAATGGTAGGAAGCTTAAAAGTGATATATGTTCTCTACTGAGTCCAATTGATGAGAAAATATAGTATGTGTGTTTGGCTTAGATTGTATAGTTTTACATTTGATATAATATTTATAATAAAGATATATGGACAGTAAAAGAAGTCCAATAAATACAATTTGAAGGAACCAATGTGATGTTGGAATAGACTCAGAAGGAAAAAATCCAAATAATCTTTTACATACATCTTGATAAAAGGGTAGGGAAATTCATGATTATTTATGAGGAAAGGTGGAGCATGTGCATTGGGCAAACATAATGTATATTCCCATGTTTCTTTAGGGTGGAAACTTACATCGGAAGGGGGCAAAATTCAGTCTCTGACATTAGGAGGTTTTCTTAGGATAAGGAGAAGAAGGAGTTATGAGTATGCTCCGATAACTAGTATAACCTGGATTAGGCTTGTCGTGTCTGGCAAGGATTGCGGGGCCTTGCTTGTTCATAGGTTGGAACCTTTGAGTTCAGGCATCTGCGAAGATAGCTAGTGAGTTTGTTAGTGGGGTCTGAAAAGACACAATAGCTGATTAGGGGGAAACAATTGCCCGAAATAAACGTTTTTAACTTTTTCTTAGTTTTAATTTCATTAACTCTAAGGGGCATGGTTTCAATTTGCCCCTGAGTTATGATCATTTCTCAATATTTAAGAATTGAAATGATGTTGGGTTCTGCACTGACAGCGTTGAGCCTGCTTGGGATTGTCTCTCTCCTCTCTCTCTGCTCCTAACCCACTTGAACTCTCTATCTCAAAATAAATAAATAAATAAATAAACTTAAAAAATTTAAGAAAGAGGTGCTTAAGTGGCTCAGTAGGCCGAGCATCTGACTCTTGATTTCAGCTTAGGTCATGATCTCACAGTTTGCGAGATCAAGCCCCACATTGGGCTCTGTGCTGACAACATGGAGCCTGCTTGGGGTTCTCTCTTCTCTGTCTCTGCTCCTAACCCATTTTAACTTTCTCTCTCAATCTCTCTCTCTCTCTGTCAGAATAAATGAATAAACGTAAAAAATTAAAAAAAAAAGAATTGTAATGATGACCATTCTGGTTACTTCTTTATCTTGTCAGGGAAGGTAGGTTTTGTATAAAGAGCATTTTTGCAAATATTAGCTGTGACATGCCTACATGCAGGGCTAAAAAGAAGTTTTTAATTTATAGGTCACAGCAGCAAGGGAAATAGAAACAACATGGATTAAGACACGCTAAGTTTTTTTCTGTTATAATTTCTCATTGTCATTTCCTCATTCCATTTCTATGGAACATGGGTGGAGGTCCGTCTTTTGTAACTGCTTCAAATTGAATTAGGGTACAGTAGTGGCTTTGGAATGGAAGGATTTGACATGGTGCAGGACACAACATTTAGTTTATTCTGCTAATGGAGGGGAACTATCAGGGATAGTTCCTTATCTGAGAACTTTGATATATTCCTACATAGTTGGGTAGTACATGAAATTATGAATTTCACCCCCAAGTATATTTTAAGGAAAAGTGACAGTAGAGTTAAATCCACCATTCCCTCTAAAATTGATCTGATATTGATGCATATCCAAGAGAATACATCAGTAAACCAGTCCCAGCCACCTTGGAAAGGGGGTTACGGTGGTCAAGGCCTTCTTGTAGCCAAGTGGCTTGCTGCCTGATTTTATCTATATAGATTCTTATTCTCCAGGAGGAATTAATATAAGTGCAGCAAGTGGCATTAGCCATCATATAGACTCTGTCTTAGTTGGAAAGCAATCAGGTAATCAATAAGAGGCATTTTTATGGAAACAAAAGAAAAACACAGGTTGGAGCAAATTATTAACCCAGTGCCTGAGTCCCTAGTGCTCAAGATTTTAGATGTCAGGGTTGAAGCATCTTCAGATAGAGTGGGTGCAGGTAGCAGCATCTATCTGATGGATTTTTCTGGTTTGTAGTTCAAATATCGCTGGTGATCCTTTTGAGTGGCCTATAGAGCAATAGACACAGACATTGTTTGTATATGAGCTATTGTGACAATTTCTCTGAAGTTTACCTCAGGTTGTCTAGCTTCAGTCTGCAGGGATGGTAAGGCTTCTGGGAACTGTGTAAGCAGGGTATCAGGCTTACATTTCCAAGGGACTCTATTGGTTCCATAAAGTCAACCTTAGTTCCTGAAGGCTGTCTGGTCATATCTGAGTCTATGCATGTCTTTCTCAAATATGAAATTCCAGTCAAAGCCTGGGTCATATAACCAATGTTTCCAAGAGTGTCCTGTTATAAGAAGAACAGATTTTTATTGAACTTATGTAAATAATTACAATCACCATGAAAGAAAGAATACTCACTGACAGTTTCTAATTTCTGGAGGGTTTGGGTAGGGAGAAAAGATAAATGCTTCAATTTCTTCATAAAGAAATATTTTATCACATTTCTATAAGTTATAGATACCTAAGGAGAAAAAGTTTCCTTCAATCTGGAAGAACAAACATCAGAGAAACAGCAATATTTTCAAACAAGTGTCATAAAATCTACAATCATCTTCCTTAATTCATTTAGTCCCATGTTATTAATTTTTGTTCTGTTTGAACCTAGTTTTCAGTTCACTTGAGAAATCCTTACTCAGTTTAGTTTTATGACCTTAAGGGTATCAGAAATCTGTATTTGTCAAAAGTCTGTTTCTTGAATCTCCTTGAAGCTGAAACATATTTTTCGAGAGTATCAGAACAATAACTATAAATGACAAAAGGTTAAAAAACAGACATGATTTGATAAGATTCTGATGAGAGTTAATTACAATACAGTTGATAAGGAAATTAGGTTATTTTTGTGACACACATTTTAATAATTAGAATTTTAAGTGATGACATTATAATACGACATATTAAAACCTTAAGAATTTTATATGGCTTTAGAGTAGTTATAGCATTTACCCACAATGATAACCTAGGAAACTTTGTTACTTAACATGTTAAATATTAACATATTAAATAAACAAGACTAGTAAAAAATACTTCATTTAGGATTTGAATTTCTGGAAAGTTTGTTTAAAAAAAACCACTCCAATTCCACAGTAAGATGATGAAAGAGTAGGGGGACCCTAAACTTGCCTCCTCCCTCAAACACAGCTAGATAAATACTAAATCATTCTAAACACCCAAGAAATTGATCTGAGGACTTAAAGAACAAACTGCACAACTAGAAGTAGAAGAACAGTCACGTAGTGGAAGGTTGGAGCTATGGAGAATCGATTTGGGGGAGAAAAGAACTGGGGTTGCTGCAGAGGGGAGGGAGCTCTGATTATGGAGAGTGGAGAGAGAAGATAGGAGAGAGAGAGAGAGAGAGAGAGAGAGAGAGAGAGAGAGAGAGAGAAGGCATGTGCAGGGAATTGCACAAGAAAAACTCTCCCCCAAAACCACTGACTGGGAAAAGGAGAGGGGCTGACTGCCACAAGTTATTATAATCAGTGCAAAGTCTGAAGTGCAAAGTCTGAAGTTTTACAAGTTCTTCACATCACCAGGGTTGTGCCTGGCAGGCTTGGCGATGCTCCTGAAGGGAAGGAGGGCAGAGACCTGGGAGAGGGCAGCCTGGCCTGAGATCCCCTGGGTTACATAAACATGCCCCTTCTTGGAATGCATTTGGGGGTGGTGACAGGGCCTCTCTGGGGACAAAAGGACTGGTGGTACCTGTGTACTGCCCTGTTCCCTAGCAGAGGAACAAAGACACCAGCTGAGGGCAGCAAACCTTGGCACTGGCATTTTGTTGCACTTTACCATAAACTCCGAACTGATGCACAGTCATATGCCCATTTTCTGGGACAAACCAGTACCAGCCAGTATGGCAAGACCCACCCCCAGAGGATCAGCTTGGGTCTGTGTGACACAGGTCCCTAAAATTTGGAGTTTTGAAACCTAGCCCCATGCCTGAGATAAAACACAGTAGTATTTTGACACCTAACACCCAGGCAGCTCAGAGATAAGACAGGATGAAGTCAGGGCTCTGAAAGAAACTGGAGACACAAAAGGGGTGAATGTTTGCTTCTCTGTGAGGGCTTCCTGAAAAGTGACAAGCACTAACTTTCCACTCTGGGGACCAGAGAGAAGGGCAACACCATTATCCCCCTGCCCATCAGTACTGATGGACTTCAGTGTGCCCAACAGCTCCATCCAGTGGAGACCACACCAGGCTCAGCCCTTCTGCACCCTGCAGGTGCATTTCCACTGGAGGGAGTCTCCTGAGAATAAGTGCAGTAGGCCCCATGCCCAGAAGACCAGCACAAATCCCTACACACAAAATCTGATAATGGCCAAAACCAGACAAAAAGGACAAAACCCACTAAAAAGGGGAATTACAGGGCAATATCCCTGATGAACGTGGACGCAAAAATTCTCTACAAGATACTAGCAAATCAAATCCAACAGTACGTTAAAAGAATTATTCACCATGATCAAGTGGGATTTATTCCTGGGCTGCAGGGCTGGTTCAATATTCACAAATCAGTCAATGTGATACACCACATTAACAAAAAAAAAGGATAAGACCCATATGATCCTCTCAATAGATGCATAAAAAGCATATGACGAAATTCAGCATCTTTCTTGATAAAAAGCCTCAAGAAAGTAGGGATAGATGGAACATAACATCATAAAGGCCATATATGAAGGACACACAGGTAAATAATCCTCAATGGGGAAAGCCTGAGATCTTTTCCTCTAAGGTCAGGAACAAGACAGGGATGTCCACTCTCATCATTACTAATTAATACAGTACTGGAAGCCCTAGCCTCAGCAATCAGACAACAAAAAGAAATAAAAGGCATCCAAACTGGCAAAGATGAAGTCTAATTTTCACTATTTTCAGATGACATGATGCTCTATGTACAAAGGAGCGCCTGGGTGGCTCAGTTAAGTCTGACTCTTAGTTTCAGCTCAGGTCCTGATCTCATGGTTTCGTAAGTTCAAGCCTGGCATTGGGCTCTGTGCTGACAGTGCGGAACCTGCTTGGGATTCTCTCTATCCCTCTCTCTCTCTGCCCTTCCCCTGCTTATGCTGTCTCTGTTTCTTTCAAAAATAAATAAACTTAGAAAAATTTAAAAACAAAATTAAAAAAACCCTCAGAATGTTTTTGTAAAGCATGTGCCTATGTAGGATCATAGATTATTATATAACTTGATATTTAATTATTTGTTTAACCAAGGTTTCCATAAAAGATTTTATAGAAGGTTGTATACTTATTAGCAAAACTTAGCTCCTTTAATATTGAGAAAATATAGTTTTTTTTAAAGTTAATCAAAGATGTAATTAAAACAAATATAGAGGCGCCTGTGTGGCTCAGTTGGTTAAGCCTCCAACTTTGGCTCAGGTCATGATCTCACAGTTTGCGTGTTCAAGCCCTGCATTGAGCTCTGAGCTGACAGCCCAGAGCGTGGAGCCTGCTTGGGATTCTGTGTCTCCCTCTCTCTCTGCCCCTCCCCTGCTCTTGCTCTCTCTCTCTATCACTCCAAATAAATAAATAAACATGTAAAAAAGCAAATATAGAAACCTTGTTTTTCTGGGCAAATAGGGGGAAAAAACCCCTGTATATAATTTCTTCTCAAGAGCAGGCAAATAATCCAAGAAATCCTCATCTTTTTAAACAGACAGAAAAGCCTAATTTTAATTTTGTACCAGTATACTTTTAAAACTCATTTATTACACTCTTAGTCCTGACTACACATAAAAATCTTTTCCAATGATTCCCCTTCACAAACCGTCTATAACTTTCTTTTACATTTAGATTTTGTCCTGAATTTTTCCTCCCAAAATAACCAGTCTCATTTCAGGAAAAAGTTATTTTCTTCTCCATTAACAAAAATATATTCTCATTACTTATACCCTTCTTACATATATCCTACTTTCCTACATACAGAGTTGTTTTCTTTATCATTTTCCAGCAGTCTCAGTCCTATTTATCAAAATCTTAATTCTTAGGAACCTTAGTTCCTGATGAAAAATAACTAGCAACAAATTGTGTATTATACACTAGAATGTTTTATATTGGCAACTTTATGAATATATTTCATAGTATCTAGAAACATGTTTTTTAATAGAACAATCTTGCAATAAAGCACAAAACATGTTTATCAAGTGACCCAAGTATCTTTAGTTTCTCTGAATAAGCCAAAAGCTAAACAAGTCAGAGAAAGACAAATACCATATGACTTCACTGATACATTGAATTTAAGAAACAAGACAAAGGAGCAAAGGGAAAAAAAGAGAGAGGCAAATCAAGAAACACTCTTAACTATAGAGAACAAACTAATGGTTACCAAAGGGGATGTGGGCAGGGGGATGGGTTAAAGAGGTGATGGGAATTAAGGAGGGCACTTGTGGTGATGAGTACCAGGTGTTGTATGAAAGTGTTGAATCACTATATTGTACACCTGAAACTGACATTATACCATATGTTAACCTACTAGGATTTAAATAAAAAATTTATTATTTTATTTTATTGTAAAAGACTTAGGGGTTGAATGAATTTAACTTTTAAGTTTTAGATTACCAATGGTTTTTGGAGGCTATTTAAACGTTGATCTATAAACCTTTTTATTTACTTAACTCATGTGTTCTTAACAATTACCCATGAAAACTTCATGAGACAGACATTATTAACCATTATTTTAAGTCTCCACTGCTGACATGTTGCAACAGAGATAACATGAACTTAACTGATAAATTCAGGTAGAACAAAAATTGGTTATCTGTATCATATTTGATGTTGATAACTGTAAATACATGTTTATTTTAATTAAACCAACAACCTTAAATTAGCTTTAATATTGAATATTTTGCACCTGTGTTCACTAAAAAGTCAATCGGTTTGTTCTCCACTTGTCGATTTTATTTGGGGCTCCTGTGGGGAAATCTGAAGGGAGTGGATTAAGTCCAGGGGAACCCTTGGACTCCTTCATGTTGATTTGGGAGGTGTGTCAGTTTGAACCACATAAGGAGGTTGGCCTACAGCTGGGGGTACTTTTTGCTCCTTCATAGTAAGGGTAGGAGAAGGGGCTTATGGCACTTGAGGCTCCAAAAATGGTATATGAGCTGCCTGTGTGAGCAGCCCGGGTGGTGGTGCAGGAATAGGAAGAGGCAGAGGCAAAGACAGCAGGGGTGGCCCTGGCATGGCTGGAGGCAGATTTACAATTTTGGAGTAAAATCATTTTGTAATTTCTGTCTCCTGTCTGGTTGCCTTTCAGCTCTCTGGAAGAGGCAGAGGAGAAGGCAGTGGATTGGGCATTGGTTCTGGTGGTTGTGCCTGGAGAGCAGGGGTGAATTAGGATTTCTAGTGTCTGCCTGCCTTCCTCCTCCTCTTCCCCACTCTGACTATTGGTAAGGAGGTCAAGTGTGTTAAACTTTGTTCATCTTTGTCTCTTTGGGCCATCAGTCAGGTCCTTCCTGTGATGCATCTTTATTATGGAGTAAATAAGTCTTGATGTAGGGAATTTTATCTCTGATCATGTGAACTTGAAAATCATTTGGATTAGTTATTATCATTTTGAGTTTTAGAATACCCAATTTTTATAAGCACTTGTCTTTAAACCAATTAAATAGAGCTCTTTTACGAATTAATTTTAACAATACCATGTGGAGGTAGAGATAATACCTCACGTTTATAACACATAGACACATATACACAGACAGGATGCAAACTTTAGTCTAAGTTTCATTAATATTTGTGGAGAGGACACTAAAGAGCCAATTTCCAAATATCCCACTTTTGTTAACACAAATCTAATTGTAAGACAGCATTATAATTTATGGATCCATTAATTGTTATTTTCCATTTCCAATTAAAACATGGCCAGTTTTGTGCAAAAATACCAAAGGGTGCAGCTACAAACAAACCAAATGAAGCCAGAGTATCTCTGTGATTATTGGTTTCTCCCCAAAAGCCAGGGGCTTCATTGACTTCACCAAATAGCTTTCTAGTTTCTGGTTACTTAGTCTTATAGCTGGCTGTCTCTAATAGTATGCACAAGAAACTAATTCAGACATGTCAAAAGAACCCCATTTGGGCCATCTGAGACTCAGGTTATCCTTAAATCTTCCCATTTAAGTAAGCACTTGCAAGGATAGGCTCATATGTACCATACATACAGCCACCCAGAGTTTCCTGTGAATGGTTATTGGTTTTCCAGGGGTCATTCCATTGTTTGAAGCATGGTTCTCCATTCCTTTTAGTTTATTTTTAGAGTAAGGCTTGAATAAGATCTAAGGACATTAAATGTGATTGATCAAGAGGGTTCTGGTTGTGAGTGCCACTTCCAAATGGCCATGATACACCCTGTTATGTGTTTTGGTTTCTACCAGTGGGGTCTGAGACCATGTAGGGGGAACTGGATGATGAATCTTTATGTGTGTGTCCCTGGACGAGCCAATTGTTAGTTAGCTTATGAAATGGGAATTTCCTATGGGACTGCTACATGTCTTGAGGAATATTATCAGACACTTCCCCTAGGCTTTCAGTCACCTGTAGGAGCAAGTGTCCCTTCTCTTGGGAGCTGAGAGATTCAGTCTCTCATATTTCTAGTCAAAAAATGTATTGAAGCCTTATATTAATAGCATCAGTATAATGCTGTATTAAAACAACCAATCCATCAACCACCCTGCCCCTAGTTTATTTCCACCTAGAAAATATTACCAGTAGCCTTTAACAGCCAGAATAAAAGTCATGACCATAAACTCCAATTGAGAAGGTCCAGATATCAGGAGAACTCATCAGATCCATCTGTGAAGTGCTGAGAAGTCAGAAGGGCACAAGAGACCAATTTTGGTACCAAGCACCAAGTTTTAGAGGACCCCCAGGTGTTCTCAGACAAGTTGTCCCAATATCCTGCCAACTATGTCAAGAACTGTCAACACAAAATGAACAAACCTTTTAGAATATTTTGGGGTACCTGGGTGCCTCAGTTGGTTAAGTGTCTGACTCTTGGTTTCAGCTCAGGTCATGATCTCAGGGTCTGTGAGTTCAAGCCCTGTGTCAGTCTCTGCACTGACAGTGTGGAGCCTGCTTGGGATTCTCGCTCTCCCTCTCTCTCTCTCTGCCCCTTCCCTGCTCTCTCTCTCAAAATGAATATGTAAACTTAAAACAACAACAACAACAACAAAGCAGCCCATTGAGAGGCAATATAAAAACAGCAGTTTACACAATACCAGGGGAAAACAGGATACAGATATGTTCATACAGTTTTTGGAGCATGTTTAGGGACTCCTTTGAAAATAAGGGAGCTGGCAGGTGCTATTTTCCTCCCCTAATCCCCAGCATAAACACAGAGCCACCTGTGGGAGGCAAGACTTCAAAGACACTTTTAGCCTCAGCCCAGGGCTCAGGACAAATTTTGTTAAAGCTGAGCACAGGCCATACCCAGCTGCCAGGTTGCGAAAGGAAATTTTCAACTTTTAATGTTTGTGGGCACTGCTTCTGGGCTCTTGCTCAGGTGCCCCATGGGCTTCTATGTTTTTAAGGGCTATCACTCACCCTCTTGGCTTGCCCAGTGCTGAATTATCTGGCTTTTAAAGCTCCAGGTTCCAAGTACCACTGGTTTTACAATCTTACTGAATTTAGCTGCTCTGGTTTTCAAAGCCACATGTTATGGGGATTAGTCTTCCTTGTGTGAGCTCTCTTGTGTGAGTGCCTATTTCTCTCCCTCTCCTTGCACACAGTTCCCTCCTTCCTGTGGCCAGCCTCCCCTCACCTTTCTAACCTTCCTCACCTTTCAGATGTAGCTTCTTCTCTGTATTTACTTGTGGAGTTTGTTCTGCCAGTTTTCTGATCACTCTGGTTTATTGACTTGGATATAGATGATATGTAGTTGTAAACATGGGATGGGTGAGCTCAGGGTCCTCCTACTCTGCCATCTTCTCAAACTCCTCCCAAACATGCTCAGCAAAAGCAGTTCTAAGAGGGAAGGTTATAGCAATAAATGTCTACATAAGAAAAAGGAAAGATCTCAAGTAAACAACAACTTTACACCTCAAGGAATTAGAGATGAATAAACTAAATCCAAAGTTAGCAGAAGGAAGGGAAAAAAGATTTGAGCAGAAATAAGTGAAATAAATACTAGAAAGAAAATAGGAAGAAAACCCCACAAGAGGTGGTTTTTGAAAAAAAAAAGACAAACTCTTAGCTAGACTAACCAGAGAGAGAGAGAGAGAGAGAGAGAGAGAGAGAGAGAGAGAATTCAAATAAACAAAATTATAAGTTAAATTAGAACCACAGAAATACAAAGGATGATAAAGGACTACTATGAACAATTATACACCAACAAATTGGATAGTCTTGAAGCCATGGGTAAATTCCTAGAAAACCACAATATGCCAAGAATGATGAAGAAATAAAAAACCTCAACAAATCAATGCCTAAAGAAATTGAAGCAAAAATCTAAACTGTTTCAACAAAGAAAATCCCACGACCAGATGGTTTCACTGGTGAATTCAACCAAACATTTTAAAGAAGAATTAATGCCAACCCTTCTCAAACTTTTTCAGAAAATTAAGATAGAACACTCCCGAATTCATTTTACAAGGCCAGTATTACCCTCACACCAAAGCCAGATACAAATCCTACAAAAGAAAGAAGAAAGAAAGAAAGAAAGAAAGAAAGAAAGAAAGAAAGAAAGAAAAGAAAACCTCAATTGAGTATCATTGATGAATATAGACGCAAAAATTCTCCAGAAAATTCTAGCAAACCTAATTCAACAGTATACTAAAGGATCATACACTATGGTCAATTCGGATTTATCTCTTGAATGGAGGGATGGTTCAATAAATCAATAAGTGTGATATACCATATTAATAGAATTAAAGATAAAAATCATATGATCCTCTTGGGGGTGCCTGGGTGGCTCAGTCGGCTAAGCTTCCAACTTCGGCTCAGGTCTGATCTTGCAGTTCATAAGTTTGATCCCTGCTTTGGGCTCTGTGCTGACAGCTTAGAGCCTGGAGCCTGCTTCAGATTCTGTATCTTCCTCTCTCTCTGCACCTCCCCTACTCAATTCTCTCTCTCTCATTAATAAACGTTAAAGAATTAAAACAAATCATATGATCCCCTCATTAGATGTAGAAAAAAATATTTGATTTCATGATAAAAGTTCTCAACACATTGAGTATAGAAGGAATATACCTCAGTATAATGAAGGCCAAATGTGACAATCTCACAGCTAACATCATACTCAACAGTGAAAAGCTAAAAGCTTTTTCTCTAAAATCAGGAATAAGACAAGGGTGCACACTCTTATAACTTCTATTCAACACAACACTGAAAATCCTAGCCAGAGCAATTAGGCAAGAGAATGAAATGAAAGACATCCAAATCAGAAAGGAAGATGTAAAATTGTCTGTTTGCAGATAACATAATCTTATATATAGAAAATCCTAAATACTCCATGGGAGTATTACAACTAATAAATGAATTCAGTTAATTCTCGGGATACAAAATCAACATACAAAACTCAGTTGCATATCTATGCACTGACAACAAAATAGCTGAAATAAAAATAAAGAAAATAATCCCAGGTTGTGATCTCACAAATCGTGGGCTTGAGCTCCATATTGGGATCTGTGCTAACAGCATGAGCCCTGCTTGGGATTCTCTCTCCCTCTCTCTCTGCCCCTTCTCCACTCATGCTCTCTATCTCAAAATAAATAAATTAATTAAAAAATAAACAATCCCATTTACAATAAACATCAAAACCAGCAAAATACTTAGGAATAAATTTAACCAAGGAAGTGAAAGATCTCCACACTAAAAAGTATAAGATATTGATGAAAAAAACTGAAGAATGCACAAATAAATGGAAATATATAATATTTGTGGGTCATAAATATTAATATCATTAAAATGTCCATACTACCCAAAGCCATCTATAGATTGAATGCAATCTCTATCAAAATTCCAATGTCATTTTACAAAGAAATGGAAAAAACAATCCTAAAATTCATATGGAACAAACCATAAAAGACCTTAAATAACCAAACAATTTTGAGAAAGAACAAAGCCAGAAGCATAATATTTCCTCATTTCAAACTATACTGCAAAGCCATAGCAATCAAAACAGTATGGTAATGGCATAAAAACAGATGCATAGATCAATGGAATAAAATCAAGACCCCAGAAATAACCCATGCATATATGGTCAACTTGTATTTGAAAAGAGAGCCAAGAATTCACAATGGGGAAAAGATAGCCTTTTCAATAAATGGTGTTAGGAAAACTGAATGTTCACATGCCAAGAAATTAAATTAGACCCCTATCTTACACTAGTCACAAAAACTGACTTGAGATGGATTAAAAACTTAAATGTAAGACCTGAAACTGTAAAATAACTGGAAGACAACATAGGTAAAGCGGTCTTTGACATTGGCCTTGGCAATAATATTTTTGATATAACACCAAAATCAGAAGCAACAAAAGCAAAAAATAAACACATGGGATTACATCATACTAAAAAAGTTTTGCACATCAGAAGAAACCATCAACAAAATTAAAAGTCAGCATACAGTATGGGAAAAAATTTTGCAAGCCATATATCAGATAATGGGTTAATATCCAAAATATATGAAGAATTCACACAACTCAATAGCAAAAAGAAAAACAAATAATCAAAAGTTAAAATGGGCTGAATAGACATGTTTCCAAAGACGACATAGAAGTGGTCAAAAATTACATAAAAAGATGCTCAACATCACCAATTATCAGGGAAATGCAAGTCAAAACCACAATGAGAGACCATCTCACACCTGTTGGAATGGCTAGTATCAAAAACACAAGAGATAACAAGTATTGGTGAGGATGTGGAGAAAAGAGAACACTTGTGCACTGTTGGTGGCAATGTAAATTGGTATAACCACCATGGAAAACAGGACTGTATTTCCTCAAGAAATTAGAAATAGAGCCACCATATGATTCAGCAATCCCACTTCTTGATATATCTCTAAAGGAAATAAAATCACTATCTCAAAGAGATATTTGTACCCCCATGTTCATTACAGCATTACTCAAAATTGCCAAGACATGAAAATTTGTGTGTGTGTACATATGCATATGAATATCACTCAACTATAAAAAAGAAGTCTTGCCATTAGCAACAACATGTATGGACCTTGAGGGCATTATACGAAGTGAAATAAATCAGACAGGTAAAGACAAATACTATACGATCTCACTTATATGTGGAATCTAAAAAACAAACAAACAAACAAACAAACAAACAAACCCATATTTATAGAAACAGACAGTAGAATGGTAGTTACCGGGGGCAGGAGGTGGGGGAAGTGGGGACATGTTGGTCAAAGGGTACAACCTTCCAGTTATTAGATAACAGTTATTACATCTGAGGATGTAATATTCAGTGTGATGACTATAGTTAACAATACTGTATTATATACTTCAAAGTTGCGAAGACGGTAGACCTTAAATTTTCTCACCATGCACAAAAATGTAATTATGTGGTGTGATGGATATGTCAACTAACCTTATCATGGTAATCATTTTGTAATATATGTGTGTGTCCAATCATCACATTATACAGCCTAAATTTACGCCATGTTATGTGTCTATTATATCTCAATAAAGCTGGAAAAAATAAAATAGGAGAAACCAGAAACAAAAAGAGTAAATAATGAAAATAATAAGTTATAATTAATTGAATAAAATAAGAATCCATAAGTCGAATCTGTGCTATAAAAGTAAATGAAAAGGCATACTAAAATTACTCCATGAAAGTTTTATGATCAATGCGATATTCACATATTCTCAAAATTTCCCTCAGAATAATTAATAATTACAATGGAAAGTAGTAAATTTACATTGGAGTAACTTGATGGACACCATTTTAACCAAGTGATCAGGTTGGTTGATGCAGATTAATATTAGGGCAAACCCATTTCACATGCCTGCCTTTATCATGTAATGTGAAAGACATGCTATCACTTTTGTGACGTTTCTGTCAAATACGCCCAACCTCAACTGAATCATGAGAAAACAATCAAACAATCCCAACATGAGTGGCATTCTGCAAAATTAGCCCGAGTTTTGAAAAATGTTAAGGTGGAGGGGTGCCTGGGTGGCGCAGTCGGTTAAGCATCCGACTTCAGCCAGGTCACGATCTCGCGGTCCGTGAGTTCGAGCCCCGCGTCAGGCTCTGGGCCGATGGCTCGGAGCCTGGAGCCTGTTTCCGATTCTGTGTCTCCCTCTCTCTCTCTGCCCCTCCCCTGTTCATGCTCTCTCTCTGTCCCAAAAATAAATAAAAAACGTTGAAAAAAAATTTTTTTAAAAAGAAAAATGTTAAGGTGGAGAAGACAAGGAAAGCCTAAGAAACTGGTCCAGGGGTGCCTGGATGGCTCAGTCAGTTAAGCGTCCGACTTTGGCTCAGGACATGATCTCGTGGTTCACGAGTTCAAGCCTCACATTGGGCATTGTGCTGACACCTTGGAGCCTGGAGCCTTTTTTGGATTCTGTCTCCCTCTCTCTCTGCCCTCCCTGCTGACACACACACTCTCTCTGTTTCTCAAAAATAAATAAACATTAAAAAATGTTTTTAAAAAAGAAACTGGTGCAGAGTGAAGGAGTCTAAAGTGACATGACAATTAAGTACCATTCATTATCTTGAAATGGATCTTTGATCAGGAAAAAAAACATGATATAAAAAGTACAGGGAAACTTGGTGACAATTATATAAAATCTGTAGATTAAATAATACTTTCATCAATGTGAATGTCCTTGTTTTGATAATTATACTTTTTCTTAGGAACCATGATGAATATTTAGGCATAAAAGGACATGAAATATGCAACTTATGATCAGAAAAAAAATAGTTTGTGTGTGTGTGAGAGAGAGAGAGAGAGGAAGAGAGAATGAACGATAAAGCAAACATGGTAAAATGTTAACAATTGAGAAATTTGAGTAAAGGGATAGAGGGTAAATGGGGATCCCTCTACTATTTTTACAGCATTTCTATAAATTTGAAATTACCTCAACATAAAAAAAAATCCAAAAGTTGTGTCTGATCTTGCACCATAAGCTGCCTGGATGGGAAAATATGTGTACATGACCCCATGATACATACACTCTAGAAAGAGTTTCATACAATGTTAATGCTAGAACTATGTGTTCCAACTTGGAGGTGAATGCCAGATAAGCAATGATGTCTGAAAGTTTTGGCCACAGATTTCAAATCAATTAGCTGCATATTCAGCTACACATAAATAATAATATGATCAATTTTGAGTCCTTAGAATGTACTAGGCACTGTTTTAAGTGCCTTAATTATTAATTAAATCCTCACAGCAACATTATGACTTCTTTGAGTGAAATAGGTGATATAGTTTTACTAATTCCACAATAGAGGAAGTAGAGGTACTTGCTGAGGCATTCAGGTTACTTGCTGAAGGTCACACTGTTAATAAAGGGTGGGGATGGGATTTAAACCCAGATGGCCTGGACTTATGCCCATGATCTTTAACATATTCACATTAATCAGATGAAACTCTCATAGTTTTTCAGGGGAATGAGCTGGGTAAACCAATATTTTCTATGAACTGCTATCAAGGTCAGGGATGAAGTCTGTTCTTTGAATCCTCCATGCTTTCTGGTCCCAAGGACAACATGCATACTGTTCTTCTGCTTTAACAACTCTTCATACTTCCCAATGGCCTAACTCCTACTCATCCTTCACATCTGAATATACTGGTAACTTGAGGATACTATACTCCCTAAACATCCCACTGTTCCAGAGTCAAGGAGAATTTTGCCTATCACACAGCATGCTTGTCAAAGTCGATGATTCTTTATTGCCTGCAGGTGACTGAATTCCCTAAAAGCAAGGTCCACGTCTACCTTGCTCAATCATTGAGCCCCAAATCCCCACTGCACAGCAATTAAAGATCTGCAAAGTTGTGAGGTGAAATTGTGGTAGTTAGGATGGGAATACTAAGATATATAGGGAAAATTCATCAACATCCTTGTCCTACTCATCTAGGTCAGGTTAAAACATGGATGAAAAGGTTTAGCAAAAGAACTTACTTTTTCCTGGAATGGAAAACTATGGAGGATAAAATTTGTTATCCTGAATGAATCAAGATCACATTCAGGATTAGGGAAGGATAAGTGTAATCTGAATTTGGGGGCAAGTTTATGGAAAATGTCACCTAAATATCCAAAACACATGCCCAGGGAAAACACCCTTTCTTTTTTCTGTTGGATTATGTTGTGCCTGGATGTGATGCCTGAAACTGTTACTACTGATGAAAGTATCATAACTGAGAAGTCAGCCAGATGCCAAGGAATTTCTCCCTGCACCATATGAAGACAAGAATTAGCTGTCTCTGACTTATGATGTTCCCAGAAATTGTCTTCTGTGCCTTTTACTGCCTACAAAAGATTCATTAATTACAGAACAAAGTTCACTAGAGGGCACAATCTCATCGCTGTTGCCAGCTACTAGAAAATGAATTGTTATGGCTAATATGAATAATTTATAGCTATTTTTAATTTTTTTAATATTTTATTTTTGTGGAGAGCACAAGTCGGGAAGGGGTGGGGGGGCAGACAGAGGATCCAAAGCGGGCTCTGTGCTGACAGGCTGACAGCAGCGAGCCCGGATGCAGGGCTCCAACTCACCAACTGAGAGATCACGTCCTGACCCAAAGTCGGATTCTCAACCGAATGAGCCACCTAGGTGCCCCTATAGCTAATTTTTATAGACAACCTAAGAAAGAAACCATTTTTGTGCCTTAGATGGGAGGAGAAAAAAGAAATGATAAAATGACAATCTTACTCCCTCTACCCACCCCCCAGGGGTTTGGCTTGCTTCTTCTCCATATTAATGAGGGTTTATACAAAAAAAAAAAAAAAAAAAGGAAAAAAAAAGAAAAGAAAAAATTCCACAACATTAAAGCTTCTGCTAAACTGCAGCAGGTCTATTTGGGTCCCCATGTATTCCTTCCTAGGGAAAGTATGAGGAGTAGGGTTGGGTTATAGTGCCTCATTCTGACAGGGTGTTAGTCTGTAACCAGAATTCATAATCATTAAAAGATGCTAAATATAGTACAGTAGCCAACCAGGAGACAACTTCCAGGAAAACACAACTGCAAGTCTGTTTGGTATTTCACAGGTCTTCACCACTGGAGAACCCTTAGAGGTGAAAGCTTTGAAGCAGGCTTCCCCCACCTTTCCCAGAGAACTATTGTATCTGAAGAACTCTTTTATTACCATACCCCATGTAGTATGCGGGGACAAAAAGGGCAGATGCAACTTTCTAGCCCTTCACACTGAGTAAGGCATCCCAATGTATGGGCCTCTGATGCAACTGTTCCTTTCCAGTATGTCTGATATGATTACACACAGACATCATTCTACTTTACAATAGGCAATATAATACTGTATGCGTTCTTTTTCTTCACTTTGACCTGGGGAAGTCACTCAATCTCTTTGAATTAGTTTTTTCATGTGTTTACTGGATAGAAATGTCACATAACTTACACTGACACTTTATGTCGATTTGACACAATATATACACATTTATATTATTATTCTTTCTTTTAACACTATCTTTCAAGTGCCAACTATGTGCAAGGTATTGTTTTATGCACTTGAGATAGAGCAGAAAACAAGCAAGACCCATGATTTTGGCTTACATAGCATACATTCTAAGGGACAGGGAGAATGATGTTACACAGTAAATAAATATTTCTAGGATTGATACGTGTTACGCAGAAAATGAAGTCAGATAAAGGATGCAATGTGAGAAGGCATGGAAGGTGCTGCTTGAGGTAAGATATTCTTGAAAGACTTGCCAAAGGGAGTGACACTGAATGATAAAGATCCAGCTTTGTGAAAACCCTGGGAAATCTGTTGCAGCAGGTGCAATGGCCCTGAAGTGATTTGATTGATATTTTTTTTAGTATAAAAGGGTTTCAGGATGGCTAGAGAATGTTGTATGAGAGGAAGAGTTGTAGGAGATGAAGTTGGAAAGGCAACGGGTGGCAAATTCACATAATGGTGTCAAAGGAATTTGAACTTTATTTTCAGTGCATTGGGAAATCATTGGAGGATTTTAAACAACAGAGGGACATCATGTGATTTTTATTCTAAGAATCCCATGAGTTCATGAAGATGAAGAGGTCTATCTAGTCAAAACTATTTTCTTAAAAAACAAATTACTGGCCATTTCCACTGTGTTGCCATTTGCACTGATGGTAGAAAAGTAATGGTGGGTAAAACTGCTGATGTCTTAGCATGAATCAAGGCAGTGGCACCAAACTATACTATACTATTATACTAGTTGTCATATTCTTTTTGTGTGTATGTGTGGTTGAATCTATTTTTATTTACTTTTAATTTTTTATTTGAGTATAGTTGACACATACTGTTACATTTGTTTCAGGTGTACAATATAGTGATTCCACAAGTGTAGCTACCGACTGTCACCATGCAATGCTATTACAATATCATTGACATAATTCCTTATACTGTGCCTTTTATTCTTGTAACATTCATTTCATAACTGAAAGCCTGTATCTCTCACTTCTCTGCACCCTTTTTGCCCATCCCTCAACTCCAGCCCTCTGGGAACCATGAGTTTGTTTTCTGTATTTATATGTCTGATTCTGCTTTTTATTTTATTCATTTGGTTTTATAGATTCCACATATAAGTGAAATCATATGGTCTTTGTATTTCTCAGTCTGACTTATTTTGCTTAGCATAATACACTCTAGGTACTTGCATGTTATTGCAAATGGCACGATACCATCTTTTTTCTGGCTGTCTGATATTCCAGTCTGTGTGTGGTTTTGTGTGTGTGTGTGTTTGCACAACATATTCCTTATCCATTCGTCTATTGATAGAACTTAGGTCGCTTCAATATTTTGGCTATTGTAAATGATGCTGCAATAAGCATAGGGGTGCATATTATCTTTTGAATTATTTTTTGTATTCTTTGGGTAAATACCCAGTAGTGGAATTATTGGATCATATGGTATTTCTATTTTTAATCTTTTTACAGTTTAAACTGTTCATTTAATTTCCAGTTAACATATAGTGTAATATTAGTTTCAGTAGTAGTATTTAGTGATTCATAACTTACATATAACACCCAATGCTCATCACAACAAGTGCCCTCCTTAACACCTATCACACATTTAGCCAATCCCCCTGCACACCTACCTTCCAGCAACCCTCAGTTTGTTCTCTATAGTTAAGTCTCTTTTATGGTTTGCAACTCTCTTTTTTCTTTCTCTATGTTCATCTGGTTTGTCTCTTAAATTCCACATGTGAGTGAAATCATATGGTAGTTGTCTTTCTCTGACTGACTTATTTTGCTTACCATAATGTGTGTGTGTATGTGTGTGTGTGTGTGTGTGTGTGTGTGTGTGTGTTTGTGTGTGTGTGTCACTTCTTCTTTATCCATTCATCAGTCGATGGACATTTGGGCTCTATCCATAATTTGGCTATTGTTGGTAATGCTGGTATAAACATTGGGGGCATGTATCACTTCAATTCATTTTCATATCCTTTGGGTAAATACCTAGTAGTGCAACTGCTGAGTATAGGATAGTTCTATTTTTGACTTTTTGAGGAAACTCCATACTGTTTTCCACAGTGGCTGCACCAGTTTGCATTCCCACCAACAGTGTAAGAGAGTTCCCCTTTCTTTGCATCCCCACCAATATATGTTGTTTCCTGTGTTGTTAAATGTAGCCATTCTGACAGGTTTTGAGGTGTTATGTCATTGTAGTTTTGATTTGCATTTCCCTGATGATGAGTGATGTTGAACATCTTTCATTGTGTTAGCTATCAGGATATCTTCTTTGGAAAAATGTCTATTTGTGTCTTTTGCCCATTTCTTAACTGGATTATTTGGTTTTAGGGTGTTGAGTTTGATAAGTTCTTTATAGATTTTGGATATTAACCCTTTATCCGATATGTCATTTGCAAATATCTTCTCCCATTTTGTAGTCTATCTTTTAGTTTTGTTGATTGTTTCCTTTGCTGTGCAGAAGCTTTCTATCTTGATGAGGTCCCAATAGTTCATTTTTGCTTTTATTTCTCTTGCCTTCTGGGACATGTCAAGTAAGAAGTTGGTTGCTGCCTGTTTTCTCCTGCAGGATTTCGATGGTTTCCTGTCTCACATAGTGTCTATTTTCTCTGATATTAATATAGCCTCTCCTGCTCTCTTTTATTTATTATTTTCATGGAATATCTTTTTCAATAGTTTCATTTTATACCTGTGGATGTCCTTAGATCTGAAGTGAGTCTCTTGTAGACAGCATATAGTTGAATCCCATTTTTTTAATCCATTCTACCAGTCTGTATCTTTTGACCGGCATACTTGATCCATTAACATTTTAAGAATTAATGATAGGGGACTTAGAATTGTCATTTTGTTAATTGCTTTTTGAATGTATTTTAGCAATTTTGGTCTCTCATTTCCACTATTACTGCCATTATGTTTAATTCACTTTTTCTTGGTGACACACTTTGATTTCTTTCCCATTTCCTTTTGTGTATGTTGTATAAATACTTTTCTTTGTGGAAAAAGAGGAACGAATCTTCTAAGCTAGAAGACTCTGTTTCATATCTACCGTAAGCATTGGCACTTGAACATCTTTATCCATCTTTTTCCCCATAGCCTTAAGTCCTTCCAACTTACTGTCTAGCACATGGTAAACACTCAGTAAATATCTGTGGAATGAAAGTTTAGAAAGGACAGAGGAAAAGACATTCAGTTACATTGTGTCAGAGAAGTCAAATATGTCCAAGTAGCAATAGGTTAAACTTTTCCAGTGGGATCAGAAATAGTTATGATCTTCTGGACTTCATTGGACTTGGACTGTGCTTGGATGGACATTTCCAAGTTTTGCTCTGGGAGTAAACAACCAGCCTCCTCCTGGCTGTCACAGTCTCTCTTGTCTCTATTCCTCCAGTAGTGCATTTAGCTTGGTTTTGAGCTTGCTCCAAGATAGGAGTCAGAATCATCCTTTTGTATATTGTGAATTAAATCATACGCTAATTGAACATAAACAATACTTGAACTATTAAATAAATATAAACATCTGAATGAAGCATAAACAGCTACCTAAAAGCTCACTGTGGAAAGACTCTATTTTCCCAAAGGATACAAAAATACCTATTTGAAGGTACCCACGCACCCCAATATTTATAGCAGTATTATCAATATTATAAATAATACCCAAATACCCAAATTATGGAGAGAGTCCAAGTGTCCAGATGTGATAGATGGATAAGGTATACACACACATACACACACACACACACACAGGGATATTATTCAGCCATAAAAAAGAATGAAACCTTACCATTTGCAATGATGTAGATGGAGCTAGAGTGTATTATGATAAGCAAAATACATCAGTTAGAGAGAGATAAATACTATATTATTTCACTCATGTATGGAATTTAAGGAACAGATGAACATAGGGGAAGGAAAAAAAAGAGAGGGAGGTAAACCATAAGAGATTCTTAACTATAGAGAACAAACTGAGGGCTGCTAGAGGGGTGTTGGGTGGGAGATGGACTAAATGAGTGATGGGTATTAAGGAGGGCACTTGTGATGAGCACTGGGTATTACATGTAAGTGAATTCTACTTTTGAAACCAATATTACATTATATGTTAAATAACCAGAATTTTTTAATATGAAATTTATTGTCAAATTGGTTTCCATACAACACCCAGTGCTCATCCCAACAGGTGCCCTCCTCAATGCCCATCACCCACTTTCCCCTCCCTCCCACCCCCCATCAACCCTCAGCTTGTTCTCAGTTATTAAGAGTCTCTTATGGTTTGCCTCCTTCCTTCTCTGTAACTTTTTTCCCCTTCCCCTCCCCCATGGTCTTCTGTTAAGTTTCTCAGGATCCACATAAGAGTAAAAGCAGATGGTATCTGTCTTTCTCTGTATGGCTTATTTCACTTAGCATCACACTCTCCAGTTCCATCCACGTTGCTACAAAAGGCCATATTTCATTCTTTCTCATTGCCAAGTAGTATTCCATTGTGTATATAAACCACAATTTCTTTATGCATTCATCAGTTGATGGGCATTTAGTCTCTTTACATAGTTTGGCTATTGTTGAAAGTGCTGCTATAAACATTGGGATACAAGTGCCCCTATGCATCAGTACTCCTGTATCCCTTGGGTAAATTCCTAGCAGTGCTATTGCTGGGTCATAGGGTAGGTCTATTTTTAATTTTTTGAGGAACCTCCACACTGTTTTCCAGAGCAGCTGCACCAGTTTGCATTCCCACCAACAGTGCAAGAGGGTTCCCATTTCTCCACATCCTCTCCAACATCTATAGTCTCCTGATTTGTTCATTTTAGCCATTCTGACTGGCATGAGGTGGTATCTGAGTGTGGTTTTGATTTGTATTTCCCTGATGAGGAGCGACATTGAGCATCTTTTCATGTGCCTGTTGGCCATCTGGATGTCTTCTTTACAGAAGTGTCTATTCATGTTTTATGCAAGGGAATTAAAAGAAAAAATGAACTATTGGGACCTCATGAAGACCAGAATTAAAAAAAAAAAAACTTGAAACATGAAAAAAAAGAGAAAGACTGTATTTACCAAAGATGACCACAACAATATCTCCCATCTCTCATGCTTTTATAAAAGTTGCTATCTTCCCCAATATGAAATGAAGTCTATGCCCTTAGTTGACTCTGGAAGGGCTTGTGACTCACTTATAATTAACAGACCATTACAGAAGTAATGTGACATAACTTCTGAGCCTTGGTCATAAAAAGTGATACCACTACCATGTTGCTTACAGAAACACTCTTGTTTGGAACCTGAGTCATGAGGTATGAAGCCTGAGTACTGCGAGGCCTGCCATGTTGTGAGGAAACCAAATTACACAGTGAGGTAACATGTAGGCACTCTACTTGTCAATTTTAGTCTTCCAGACTTCTCAATACCTGTGCCAGTCATGCAAATAATTGAGTCTTCAGATGGCTCCAGCCCCCAGCCATTCAGTTTTTTTTTCATACTGAGGCGACAGACATCATGTGAAACAAGTCATATCCACTGTGTGCTTTTTCAGAATTTCTTACTCTGATACTCCATGCATATAATAAAATGGTTATTATTTTATGGACTAAGTCTGGAGCAGTTTGTTTTATACCAAAGTAACAGGAACACATAACATGTTTCCCACTTAAATCACAAAGCCATCCCTCCTCTGTAGAATTAAGGCCTAATCTGATCCTTGCTTAATTATTTCCTTGCATTCCTTTATAGTTTTCTTCCACCGTATATAGACCCTAAAAATATAGTTTACTATCACCTGTCTTTTTAAATCATTTTATACATGCAATTACACTGTATATATCAGTCTTATTCCTTCAGTAAAATTTGTATATCTCTGATTTGATTTTGTGTCTCACACTTAGAGAAAATCCTTATTTCCTCTGTTTTTCTGAGTACCTCACTGTTGCCCTCCACTTTATCTCCTGTTGATTTCTTTCTGGGTGTATGATTTTCATATATTTCATTACTAATTACTTTCCCTAGTATCATACTGTCTTCTGATCTTAAACATTAAGCCAGTGTGAGATGGTATACCTATCATGGCTAAATCTCAGCTATCTGAAGATGCTCCTATATTATGGATGACTTGATAGGAGGATATTTTGAGATTTAAAGTCAATGGAAAAGAGAAAACAAGCATTCACTGACTTAATAAGCACCAAGTACTATGCTAACCCTGAAAATGACATATCTGTTAGCTGTTAACGTTAATTACAGAAGATAAAATTCAGGAATAGAGACCTTAAGCAACTCCACATGTTATTTATGTAGTAGGTAGCAGTGGATTCAAACATAGTCTTTCCAGGAGGTTGAATCTGTAACACTCTACTATTTTCCTTCTCAAAAATTTAGGGGATCTGGAGAATTTTTGGCCACTACAGAAACACAAGGCACCACCATCTTCTCAAAAAATAAGACCAAATACCTTCAACAGCCAACGCTTCTCCTAGACAAGCCCTGCTGCAAATATAAATCAAACAACATAATCTCATTTTAAAAAGTATTTACTAAATTCTCAATACTTAACACACGTACAAGACAGGAATTTCAAAACATCAAAGAAGGCATACATAGTGTCTCCCCATCCCCCTTCCCAGAGGCAGTTTCTAAAACAAAACCAAGCAAAATGGCAACATCATTTGAAAACATAGGTGCAATGAGGTATGTAACACTAATGAACCTTAAACCTACTATATACAAATACATTAAATAAACACTGTGACCGAAAATAACGCACATCTCTAAGTAGCGAAAACGTGAGTGCGTACCTAACACACACACACACGCACACAGATAATCAACAGAAAACGTCCTCGTAAAGGTCTACAAAAGTGTTTAGATATAGTGAGTGGTCTTACATGCCAGATGCGACCATTAAAAACAATCTTGCTCACAATAGCACCATAACGGTACAGTACATATGAATAATCTGAAAATGATCTGTGAAAACTGTAGGAAGAATAATACAACTGAGTGTTATGCAAGGCGACCTGCAAAGGTAGACACTGCCTGCTGACGGGATTGGAAGACTAGGGCTGTTCACAGACACATGTGTGCTCAGTTTTTTTGATTATAAGCAAGTCCGTTGAAACACACTGAGAGGGAAGGGGTGGAAGCTTGGCGCGACATCACGGGTTCCCCAGTCCAGAAACCGACCTCTTTCATACAGTAATTCCTTCACAAGCACTGAGGTGGCCCCCTCGAAGGCCACCGGGCACGTTTCAGGCGGGTGGCGGCCCCAGTCACTGCTCCTCTTCAGGAGAGGCAGGGGCTCACTCGGGAGACGCGTTCTGGATGGCCTTGAGCTCCTTCGTGGCCTCCTCCCCCCAGTTGCCACCGTCGACCTCCTCGATGACCACACTGCGCACGGTGCCCGCGTCCAGGCAGTGCGGGGCGACGCCGTAAACCCCGGGGTCAGAGACAGACGCGTGGAAACTCTGCACCCCGCACCTGCTGCAGAAGCTGTGCAGCGCCGGGTGCGTGTGGGATCGGTACGTGACGATGCTCTCGGCGCCCAGCAGGAGAGTGAAGCGCGAGGCCGGGACGAGGAAGTGCCGGTGCTGCTTCTTCCTGCACAGCCTGCAGCTGCAATCCACCACGCGCAGGTCTGCGGGGGCCCAGACGGCGAAGCGGACCGCGCCGCAGTGGCAGCCGCCGGTGTGGTACACCAGGCCCGGGTACTCGAAGGTGTCCAGCAGGAACTTGGCGGCGCCCTCGCAGCTGAGGCCCCGCCGCTTCCTGAACGTCTCCCAGCGCTCCCGCTGAGCGCCCAGGTCCATCTCGCCCGGGGACGCGGCGGGCGCCGGCGGCTTCGGGGCTGGTAGCGGGCCTCTGGAGGCTGCCTCCCGGGTTCGCCGCCACCAGCGCTTCCGCCGCAACCTTGCGGAATCCCGCCGGGCGGCCGCCGGCTTCCTCCCCGCCGCGTGGCTCCCCACGCGGACTTGGAAAGGGGGGCGCCGCGCGCCCATGACCGCGATGGCTGCGCAGGCTGCGGCGGGATCCCCGGGCCGTTTTTGCCCCTGCAGCTGCTGGGTGTTTGCGCCGTTTCTCACTCTGCCCATGGCGCCTGCAGCCTTTCAAGCGCGTGCCCACTGCCCCTCGTTTCCTAGTAAGTTACCGAGGAGCCTCATTGCATCAGCCTGATTGGCCACTTGTTGAATATGATGTAGAGACCCTTCCTTTGACCCTATCAAAACAGCCTTTACTGGCCTGAATTTCAGTCAAAGGCAATTATTGACTGAGCACCTGCTGGGCACCAGGTACTCTACTGGACTCTGAGGATATAGAGATGCATTAGGCTGTCTAAAGCACCTACAATCTTTTAGGGTCAGTTATACAAAAATATAAAAACCAAAATAGTGTGGTGCTTGCTCTGGCAGAGGTAGGAACAGAGGTCTCTGGAAGGCAGAGAAAGATCCATACTTACAGGAGGGGTGGATTGGAGGGATCAAAAAAGACTCCTCCTGGAGGATTGATTCTTTTATTGTTATGTATGCTTTATTTTGATCTCTGCTAACTTTCTCTGTGATGAAGTCTACTTTATGTAATTAAAACAGCTACAACTG
Source organism: Felis catus (assembly GCF_018350175.1). Taxonomy (NCBI): domain Eukaryota; kingdom Metazoa; phylum Chordata; class Mammalia; order Carnivora; family Felidae; genus Felis; species Felis catus. Next base: position 44,830,123 of record NC_058386.1, on the reverse strand, counting down.
GTTTTTAATTAATGTTTGCATGATATGACATTTTCCGTTCCTTTTACATTTAATTTACCTATATTATCGAAATTGAAGTGATTTTCATATAAACGTTGTATGCTTAGTTGTGTGTCTTCCAGATACTGCTAATCTATTTTAATTAACATAGTCAATTTAAATTTTGGTAAGTATTGATATGCTAGTGTTTATGTCTACCAATTTATTATTTTTCTTTTGTTTTCTGTGTATCTCATTCAACTTTTCCTCCTTTCTTACCTTTCTATGCCTTACTTTAAACACTACAGGATTACATCTTGATTTTTTTATAGTATTTTTGAGTGTTTTGCTTTGTAAAGTTTTCTCATTGGCTGATCTGGGATTTACAATATACATATGTGACTTACCACAGTCTACTGATAGAAGCTTCATCATTTCCACTGAAATGTGGAAACCTTACTCCAATTTAGGTCCCTTTACTTTTCCTACTGTTAAACAAAATTGCCTAGATTATCAGATGCTTTTATGATTTTTTGTTTTAATCATGTGATGTGATTTCTCCAACTCATGAGCTTATTATATGTCGCATATGTATGTTCTTTCTACTATACTTTCTTTCTGATGCCCCCAGAAGTCTTCCTTTATAATTTCTTTTCTGCTTTAAGCACCTACTCTAAGTATTCTCTCAGCATACCTCTGCTAGTAACAAATTCTCTTCGTTTTCCTTTGCCTTAGAATGACTTGTTTTCTGCTTCATCCATTAAAGATAGTATTAGTGGATACAAAACTCATGGTTCACAGCACTATTTTGAACAGTTAAAAAATATCAGGACATTTCTTAATACCCCTCATTATTCAGATGAGAAATTTACTATCAGGAATATTGGTGTTTATCTATAATCAACGTTTATTTATTTTTTGGGACAGAGAAAGACAGAGCATGAATGGGGGAGGGGCAGAGAGAGAGGGAGACACAGAATCGGAAACAGGGTCCAGGTTCTGAGCCATCAGCCCAGAGCCTGACGCGGGGCTCGAACTCACGGACTGCGAGATCGTGACCTGGCTGAAGTCGGACGCTTAACCGACTGCGCCACCCAGGCGCCCCTGTTTATCTATAATCGATGTGTCATTGTAACTGCTTTCTGTGTTGTTGTCTTTAGTTATAAAAGATTGCCTCTGATGTATTTTGGCATAGATTTAATTGGGTTATGCTGTTCGCTTATTTTTAGACTCTCTGGGATTATATTTTTCACCATATTTTTGACATTTTAAGTTATCATTTCATATTATAATTTTTCAATTCCACTTTCTTTTTCTGGAACTCTGACCATATGGAATTTTAGAACTTTTGTTATTATCCTAAAATTCTCTGAGAAAGGATCCACTTGCTCTCTCTCTCTTTAATCTATTACTTCTCTCTTGCTCAAATTGGGTCAATTCTATTAATCAATGCTCGAGCAATGCTAATTTCTATAATTTCCACTCTAATCTTTTGAGCCCATCCAGCAGTATTGCAAAATTCCTGCTGCTGTTCTTTTTTATTTTTTTTTAGTTCTACAGTTGCCTTTTTTAAAATATAACTTCTATTTATCTCTGAGATTTCTATTTTTTTCCATCTGGTTTAGTACGAATTATAATTGCTTATTGAAACATTTTTGTGATGGTTGCTCTAAAATATTTGTCAGTTAATTACAACGTTAATTACAACATCTTAATCATCTCTCTGTTGGTGCTACTTGATTATCTTTTCTCATTCAAGTTACAATTTTCATAGTTCTTGCTATTGTCAACGCAAAATGAACAAATATTTTAGAAGTTCTAAAAGAATAGGAAGACAGTTTTATGTGAGCCCAAGTGAGGACAGTTGCCCGGGATACACAATCTTCACAAAGCAGAGAAAGCTCCGGAGGAGAAACGTTTAATACAGGGTTATATATGTTTTTGGTTACATTGAGTTAAAATCATCATGAGGAACGACATTCCAGAAAATTACATATGTTATCTTATACTTTTTAAAAAAAATTTTTTTAATGTTTACTCATTTTTGAGAGAGAGAAACTGAGCACAAGTGGAGGAGGGGCAGAGAGAGAGAGGAAGACACAGAATCCAAAGCAGGCTCCAGGCTCCAGAGCTGTCAACACAGAGCCCTACATGGGGCTCGAACTCATGGATCACAAGATAGTGACCTGAGCCGAAGTCGGACACTTAACCAACTGAGCCACTCAGGCACCCCTATCTTATATTTTTTGTATGTGCGCATTTGCAGGCTTCAGAGGTATGGGAACTTAGGGTAATTTTTACTCTTTAGTTTGAAATGTTTCTTTTAGGTTATTTGCTAATGAAGCAGATGCACAGTATGTGCTCAGGGCAGAAATAGAGCCCATGCTTTGAAGGCATTCTGACCTTGGTAAAAGTTAAAATATAGCTTTCCTGGGGGCCCAGAAGCAGGGTCCACAAACATTAAAATTGAAAATATCCTTATTTTTCCCCATTTTGATCAATAATATTTCCTCAGAAAGCACTGATGATTAGCCTTTTTTTATGTCCCTCAGTGCCAGTGTGACTGGCTTGTCTGCCCTGGGTCTGTCAAGTCCCTCATTGCTAGCTATGGATATATGTACATTTTTTAACCTAGTGTTCCTCATTGACGGGGGTGGGGGGAGCGGGATTTATTGTATCATAAATGGTGGGAAGCTTTAAAGTAATATATGTTTTCTATTGAGTCCAAGTGATGAGTAAACAGTATGCATGCTTAGCTTAGATTGTCTAGTTTTATGTGTGTTATAACATTTATAACAAAGGTATATGGATAGTATAAGAATTCCAATAAGTACAATTTGAAGGAACCAATGTGATGTTGGAATATACTCAAAAGAAAAAATGCAAAGAAACCTTCACATACATCTTGATAAAGGGGTGGGGAAATTTACAATTAGTTATGAGGAAAGATGGAGCATGTGCATTGAGAAAACGTATATGTAACATATATTCCCATGTTTTGGTATGGAGACTTAACAATAGAAGGAGGCAAAATTCAGCCCCTGACAGGAGGTTATCTTAGGACAAGGAGAAGGAGATAAGTGCATGCTCTGAGAGCTGGTACCTGGATGGGGTCTTTGCTTGTTATCTCTGGGCAAGGAATGTAGGGCCTTGCTTTTCCCTAGAATGGAACCATATAAGTTGATGATTCCAGCCTTCTCCAAAGATGGCTAGTGAGTTTGTGAGTGGGGTCTGAAAAGACACAATAGGTTAATAGAGGGAAACAGTTATCTGAAAAACAAGTTTTTAACTTTCCCTTAGTTTGAATTTCATTAACTCTATGGGGTACTATTTCAAATCCCTGCTGAGTTTTTTTTTATTCAATTTTTAAATTTTAATTTTTTTTTTTATTTTTCAGAGAGAGAATGAGCAGGAGAGGGGCAGAGAGAGTAGGAGACACAGAATCTGAAGCAGGCTCCAGGGTCTGAGCTGTCAGCACATAGCCCAAGATGGGGCTCGAACTCATGAACTGTGAGATCATAACCTGAGCCAAAGTTGGAGGCTTAACCGACTGAGCCACTCAGGCACCCCTCAAATCCCCTGTGAGTTTTGACCATTCCTCAATCTTGAAGAATTGGGATGATGACCACCCTAACTACTTATTTATTTCCTGAGGTGAGGTGGATTTGGGGTAAAAAACAGTTTTTTGCAAATCTTAGCTGTGACATGCCTACAGGCAGGGCTAAAAAGAAGTTTTTAATTTATAGATCACAGCAGTAAGGGAAATAGAAGCAACATGGAGTCAGACATGCTGTTTTTTTCTATTATAATTGTCCCATTGTCAATCCTTAATTCCATTTCTATAGAACATGGGTGGAGGTCCATCTTTTGTAACTACTTCAAAGTGAATTAGGGTACAGTAAGGGCTTTGGAATGGAAGGATTTGACATGGTACAGGACACAATATTTACTCCATTCTGCTAATGGAGGGGAACTATCAGAGATAGTTCCTTATCTGAGAACTTGGATATTTTCCTACATAGTTTGGTACTACATGAAATCATTAATTGTATCCCCAAGTATATTTTAAGGAAAAGTAACAGTATAATTATACACATCATTCCCTTTAAAATTGATCTGATATCAATGATATCCAAAAGCACAGATCAGTGAATCAGTCCCAGCCACCTTAGAAAGCGGGTGTGGTGGTGAGGGTCTTCTTGTAGCCAAGTGGCTTGTTACCCTATTTTATCTATATAGATTCTTATTCCCCAGAAGGAGTTAATTAGGTGCAGCAAGTGGTATTAGCCATCATATAGATTCTGCTTAGTTGGCAAGCAAACAGGTAATCAATAAGAAGCATTTTTATGGAAACAAAAGAAGAACACAGGTTGGAGCAAATTATAAACCCAGTGCCTGAGTCCCTAGTGCTGCCAGTGAGAAGATTTTAGATGTCAGGCTTGAAGCATCCTCAGATGCAGTGGGAGCAGGTAGCCGCAATCTATCTGATGGACTTTTCTGGTTTGTAGTTCAAATGTCTCTGGTGGAAGATGGTGGAACAGCATGGAAGCTTTTTGTGTGTCTTGCGTCCATGAAATACAGGCAGACCAACACTAAACCATCCTACACACCTAGAAAACTGATTGGAGGATTAACACAACAATTTGCACAACCTGAAACACAGAATTCAGCAGGTATGCAGTGCGGAGAGCTGAACTTGGGGAGCGAGAAGCCACCAAAGGTAGGGAGCCCCTTTTGCAGGTGGAGAGAGGACAGAGACTGGGGAGGGGGGAGCATACAGGAATAGCACCCCTCCCCAAAAGTAGCTGAAGAGAAAGTGGAAAATTGGAAACAGCCGCAGGTATTAAACTAAGAAAGGAGAAAGGAGAGGGTTTAAATTCCATTAAGACTGTAAACAAGGGGAGCTGTGCAACCCTGCAGCTCGATACCTGGTGGTGCTCTGGTGGGAAAGGTGAATCCCCAGGAACAGAGTGGGGTCCAGGAGGTTCTTGGGCCACACGGGGAAAAGTGGTTCCACTGCTAGAAGGACATTTGGTAGAGACTGTTGAAGCTACCTGGTCCGAGCAGACCCTGAAAGGCAGCCACATTCGCTGATGCTGGGGTAAGGTTGAGGGTAAAGCCTGGTGCCAGGTGTGTTGCGATTTTTCATAATCCTTGAAACGCTGATGCTACACAATCTTGAGATCTTTTTTGGGGGCGGGCTGGCACCTGGCCGCAGTCTCGGGGCACTGGCAACAGCAGGGTCCAGTGGGCATTCCTGGGTGCAGCCGACATTCAGCCATTGCTCATTCAGCCATTGCTCAGTGAGACCCTCCCACAGAGGGGAAGAACAGGTCAAAGCCGCAGTCCTTTGGAAGTAAGGGGCCAGGGAAAACAGCCTCATCTGAGACAAAACTTGGGAGAGAGGTACTGCCTGGGGCCTGGTCATGGAGAGTGGAAAAGCGGGTAGTGGACGAGAGCTGAAGACGGAGGACAGGTGCACGAATGCTGATCTGGGAGAACAGACTCAGTAGCTGGGTGGTGCCATTTTCACTGCTCCCGTGCATGCGCACCTACAAACACCACCACAATTCACCCCAGAGGGCTTGCAGCGCCATCTATTGGAGAGCGGAGCTGTTACACCGAGCCCCACCCAACTGGGCCAACTTCGCTCTTCAAGAACACAAACCTCACCACTGGCTTAATTTATGGACTAGAAAGAACTACGTGGACTGACCTCTAGGGGAAAACGAAATAATTTCAGTTCTATTTCAATCTGTTAGCAGGTTCATCTATTCAATTTTTTTCTTTTTTTTTCTTTTTCCTTTTTCCTTTTTCTCTTCTAGATTCTTTTCTTTTTCGTGAATAGAGAAAGAGAAAAAACTCATTTTTATTTTCAATTTTTATTAAAAATATGTCTTTAAATTTTATTACTATATTTTTTACTTTTGTGTAAAGTTTTTCAAATTCTACTTTACTTCCATCATTTTATTTTAGTCTACTTCAGTGTACTCACCTTTTCAAATTTTCAAACAATTTCCTTTTTTTTCTTTCATTTTATTTTTTCTCTTTTTCATTTCTTTTCTTTTTCTTGAATGCAGAAACAGAAAAACTTCATTTTTACTTTCAATTTCTTTTAAAAATATTTTATTTAATTTTTATTACTGTATTTTTTGCTTTTATGCAAATGTTTCCAAATTCTATCTAACTACCATCATTTTATTTCAGGATACTACAGTGTATTCACTTTCAAATTTTCAAATGATTTCTTTTTTCTTTTTTATTTTCTTTTTTCTTTTTTTATCTTTTTTCTCTTTTTCATTTCTTATCTTTTTTATTAAATACAGAAAACGAAAAAAATAATTTCTTTTTAATTTTTATTAAAAATATTTTTCTTTAATTTTTTCTACTATATTCTCTACTTTTGTGTATATTTTTTTCAAATTCTCTTTTACCCACATCATCTCATTTTAGTCCACTTTAGTGTATTCATTTTTTCAACTTCTCAAATGATTTCCTTTTTTTTTTTACCTCCCCCCCCTTTTTTTTGGTTTCTCTCATCTGTCAAACCACTTTCAACACCCAGACCAAAACAAACCTAGGATATAGCATCATCTATTCGATTTGTGTGTGTGCATTTTTAATTTTTAATTTTAATATTTTTTTTAATTTCAATTTTTTTAATTTCAATTTTTCTACCTCATTAATTCCTTTTCTCCCTTCAAAATGACAAAACGAAGGAATTCACCCCAAAAGAAAGAGCACGGAGAAACAACAGCCACGGGTTTAACCAACACAGATACAAGCAAGATGTCTGAAACAGAATTTAGAATCACTATAATAAGAATACTAGCTGGAGTTGAAAATATATTAAAATCCCTTTCTTCAGAGATAAAAGAAGTAAAAAATAGCCAGAATGAAATTAAAAATGCTATACCTGAGCTGCAATCACGGATGGATGCAGCAGTGGCAAGGATGGGCGAGGCAGAACAGAGAATTAGTGCTATAGAGGACAAACTCATAGAGAATAATGAAGCAGAAAAAAAGAGGGAGATTAAGGCAAAAGAGCACGATTTAAGAATTAGAGAAATCAGTTACTCATTAAAAAGGAACAACATCAGAATCTTAGGGGTCCCAGAGGAGGAAGAGAGAGAAATAGAGATAGAAGGGTTATGTGAGCAAATGATAGCGGAAAACTTTCCTAACCTGGGGAAAGACACAAACATCAAAATTCAGGAAGCACAGAGGACTCCCATTAGATTCAACAAAAACCGACCATCAACAAGGCACATCATAGTCAAATTCACAAAATACTCAGGCAAGGAGAGAATCATGAAAGCAGCAAGGGAAAAAAAAGTCCCTAACCTACAAGGGAAGACAGATCAGGTTTGCAGCAGACCTATTCACAATTTGGCAGGCCAGAAAGGAGTGGCAGGATATATTCAGTGTGCTGAATCAGAAAAATATGCAGCCAAGAATGCTTTATCCAGCAAGGCTCTCATTCAAAATAGGATAGATAAAAAGTTTCCCAGACAAACAAAAATTAAAGGAGTTTGTGACCACTAAACCAGCCCTGTGTGGGAGGCTGGACCCCGGTGCCAGGCTGAGACTGGGTCGAGCAATGGCTCCCTGTTGACTCAGCCAACCCGGTGGTTCCCCCTCCCATTCCCCCACTTGCAAGGGCATACGAAAGCCTTGTCAAGGCTGGGAAAGTTAATTCCTGAAGCCTGTGGTCTGTGGGTGTTGGCAGTAATGTTACCCCCCTTTTTCTACCCCGAGTCAAATAGAAACAAACATGGGAACTGTGTTTTGCTAGCAATCTATCAACAAGGTCTTGCTGTGACCCGTTTAGAAAGTTCACAAGGTACACAGAACTAAATGTTTTGGTTGGCAGAGATCATGTGAAACCTGTTTATTCTTAGAATGACCTGATCCATAAGAGTCTTGATATAAAAGACTGTGTACAGCAACAATAAAGCCATCACTTGGGCCATCAGCCCAGGGGACCCTCCTGTTCCCAAACTGGTTTCTCTTTTTTTTTTTTCTTGCATTCCCCTACCCTCAGAACCCTGATCTCGGTGTTTGTTGCACTGGTTGCAACAGCCCTGCAAGAAATTTTAAGGGGGACTCTCTGAGGAGAGAAAAGATGAAATATATATATATATATATATATATATATATATATATATAATATAAATATAAAATATAACAAATAAATACCAAAAGCAACAAAAGATTTGAAAGGACCAGAGAACATCACCAGAAACTCCAACTCTACAAGCATCATAATGGCAATAAATTCATCTTTCAGGACTTACTCTAAACGTCAATGGACTCAATGCTCCAATCAAAAGACATAGGATAACAGAATGGATAAGAAAACAAGATTCATCTTTATGCTGTTTACAAGAGACCCACTTTAGACCTAAAGACACCTACAGATTGAAAATAAGGGGATGGAGAACCATCTATCATGCTAATGGCCAACAAAAGAAATCCAGAGTAGCCTACTTATATCAGACAATCTAGACTTTAAAATAAAGACTGTATCAAGAGATGCAGAAGGGCATTATATCATAATCAAGGAGTCTATCCACGAAGAAGACTTAACAATTGTAAATATTTATGCGCCAAATGTGAGCGCACCCAAATATATAAATCAATTAAACATAAACATAAAGAAACTCATCTATAGTAATACCATAATAGTAGGAGACTTCAACACCCCACTCACAGCAATGGACAGATCATCTAATCAAAAAATCAACAAGGAAACAATGGTTTTGAATGACACATTGGACCAGATGGACTGGTCCATTCAGAACATTTCATCCTAAAGCAGCAGAATACACATTCTTCTCCAGTGCACATGGAACGTTCTCCAGAATAGACCATATACTGGGACAAAAATCAGCCCTAAGTAAGTAAAAAAGATAGAGATCATACCATGCATATTTTCAGACCACAATGCTATGAAACTCAAAATCAACCACAAGAAAAAATTTGGAAAGGTAATAAATACTTGGAGACTGAAGAACATCCTACTAAAGAATGAATGGGCTAACCAAGCAGTTAAAGAGGAAATAAAAAAGTAAATGGAAGTCAATGAAAATGATAGCACTACAACCCAAAACCTCTGGGACACAGCAAAGGCAGTCATAAGAGGAAAGTATCTAACAATCCAGGCCTTCCTAAAGAAGGAAGAAAGATCTCAGATACACAACCCAACCTTACGCCTTAAGGAGGTGGAAAAAAAACAGCAAATAAAACCCAAAAACAGCAGAAGACAGGAAATAATAAAGATTAGAGCAGAAATTAATGCTATCGAAACAACAACAACAAAAAAAACCCAAACAGTAGAACGGATCAATGAAACCAGAAGCTGGTTCTTTGAAAGAATTAACAAAATTGATAAACCACTAGCCAGCTTGATCGAGAAGAAAAAGGAAAGGACCCAAATAAGTAAAATCAAGAATGAAAGAGGAGAGATCACAACCAACACAGCAGAAATAAAAACAATAATAAGAGAATATTATGAGCAATTATATGCCAATAAAATGGGCAATCTGGAAGAAATGGACAAATTCCTAGAAACATATCCACTACCAAAACTGAAACAGGAAGAAATAGAAAATTGGAACAGACCCATAACCAGTAAGGAAATCGAAGTAGTAATCAAAAATCTGCCAAAAAACAAGAGTCCATGACAAGATGGCTTTCCAGAGGAATTCTACCAAACATTTAAGGAAGAGTTAATACCTATTCTCTTGAAACTGTTCCCAAAAATAGGAATGGAAGGAAACTTCCAAACGCTTTCTATGAAGCCAGCATTACCTTGATTCCAAAACCAGACAGAGACCCTCTAAAAAGGAGAACTATAGACCAATTTCCCTGATGAACATGGATGCAAAAATCCTCAACGAGATATTAGCCAACCGGATCCAACAATACATGAAAAAAATTATTCATTACAACCAAGTGGGATTTATACCTGGGATGCAAGGCTGGTTCAGTATCCGCAAAACAACGCGATTCATCACATCAATCAAAGAAAGGACAGGAACCATATGATCCTCTTGATAGATACAGAGAAAACATTTGACAAAATACAGCAACGTTTCTTGATAAAAACCCTCAAGAAAGTAGGGATAGAAGGAGCATACCTCGAGATCATAAACGGAGAGATTTCCCCTAAGGTCAGGAACAAGACAGGGATGTCCATTCTTGCTACTGTAATTCAACATACTATTGGAAGTCTTAGGCTCTGCAATCAGACAACACAAAGAAATAAAAGGCATCCAAATTGGCCAGGACGAGGTCAAACTTTCAATCTTCGCAGATGACTTGATACTCTATATGGAAAATCCAAATGATTCCACCAAAAAACTGCTAGAATTGACTCATGAATTCAGTACAGTTGCAGGATATAAAATGAATGCACAGAAATCGGTTGCATTCCTATACACCAACAATGAAGCGACAGAAAGAGAAATCAAGGAATCGATCCCATTTACAGTTGCACAAAAAAACATAAAATACCTAGGAATAAGTCTAACCAAAGAGGTGAAAAACCTATACACTGAAAACTCTAGAAAGCTTACGAAAGAAATTGAAGAACACACACCAAAAAAAGAAAAATATTCCATGCTTCTGGATAGGAAGAACACATATTGTTAAAATGTCGATACTACCCAAAGCAATCTACATATTCAATGCAATCCCTATCAAAATAACATCAAAATTCTTCACAGAGCTACAATAAACAATCCTATAATTTGTATGGAACCAGAAAAGACCCCTAATTGCCAAAGCAATCTTGAAAAAGAAAACCAAAGCAGGAGGCATCACAATCCCAGACTTCAAGCTATACTACACAGCTGTAATCAACGACGGTATGGTACTGGCACAAGAAGAGACACTCAGATAAATATAATAGAATAGAGAACCCAGAAATGGACCCACAAACATAGGCCACTAATCTTTGACAAAGCAGGAAACAATATCCAATGGAATAAAGACAGTCTCTTCAGCAAGTGGTGCTGGGAAAACTGGACAACGACATGCAGGAGAATGAACCTGGACCACTTTCTTACACCATACACAAAAATAAACTCAAAACGGATGAAAGATCTCAATGTAAGACAGGCAGCCATAAAAATCCTCGAGGAGAAAGCAGGCAAAAACCTCTTTGATCTTGCCTGTAGCAACTTCTTACTCAACACGTCTCCAGAGGCAAGGGAAACAAAACCAAAAATGAACTATTGAGACCTCATCAAAATAAAAACCTTCTGCACAGCGAAGGAAACAATCATCAAAACTAAAAGGCAACCGACAGAATGGGAGAAGATATTGCAAATGACATATCAGATAAAGGGTTAGTATCCAAAATCTACAAAGAACTTATAAAACTCAACACCCAAAAAACAAATAATCCAGTGAAGAAATAGGCAAAAGACATGAATAGACACTTCTCCAAAGAACACATCCAGATGGCCAACCGACACATGAAACAATGCTCCACATCACTCATCATCAGGGAAATACAAATCAAAACCACAATGAGACACCACCTTACACCTGTCAGAATGGCTAACATTAACAACTCAGGCAACAACAGATGTTGGCGAGGATGGGGAGAAAGAGGATCTCTTTTGCATTGTTGGTGGGAATTCCAGCTGGTGCAGCTACTCTATAAAACAGCATGGAGGTTCCTTAAAAAACTAAAAATAGAACTACCCTATGACCCAGGAATTGCACTACTAGGCATTTATCCAAGGGATACAGGTGTGCTGTTTCGAAGGGACACATGCACCCCCATGCTTATAGCAGCACTATCAACAATAGCCAAAGTATGGAAAGAGACCAAATGTCCATCGATGGATACATGGATAAAGAAAATATGGTATATATATACAATGGAGTATTACTCGGCACTCAAAAAGAATGAAATCTTGCCATTTGCAACTACGTGGATGGCACTGGAGGGTATTATGCTAAGTGAAATTAGTCAGAGAAAGACAAAAATCATATGATTTCACTCATATGAGGACTTTAAGAGACAAAGCAGATGAACATAAGGGAGGGGAAACAAAAATAATATAAAAACAGTGAGGGGGACAAAACATAAGAGACTCTTAAATATGGAGAGCAAACAGGGTTACTAGAGGGGTTGTGGGACGAGGGATGGGTTAAAATGGGTAAGGGGCATTAAGGAATCTACTCCTGAAATCATTGTTACACTATATGCTAACTAATTTGGATAAAAAATTAAAAAAAAAGAAAAAATAAAGTTAAAAAAAAAGAAAAAATATAACTAATTAAACTAAAATTAGTAAAAAAAAATGTTTCTGGTGATCCTATAGATCAATAGGCCTATAGAGCAATAGGCATAGACATTATCTGTATATGAGCTACTGTGACAATTTCTCTGAAGTTTACCTCAAGTTGACTAGCTTCAGTCTGCAGGGATGGTAAGGCTGGGGAACTCTGTAAGCAGGGTATCAGGCTTAAATTCCCAAGGGGCTTTATTGGCTCCATAAAGTCAATCTTCATTTCTTAAAGCTGTCTGGTCATATCTGAGTCTATGTATGTCTCTCTCAAATATGACATTCCAGTCAAAGCCTGGGTCATATAACCAATGTTTCCAAGAGTGTCCTGTTATAAGAAGAACAGATTTTTATTGAACTTATGTAAGTAATTACAATTGCCATGAAAGAATACTCAGCGACAGTTTCTAAGTTCTGGAGGGTTTGGGTAGGGAGAAAAGATAAATGCTTCAATTTCTTCATAAACAAATATTTTATCACATTTCTATAAGTTATAGATACCTAAGGAGAAAAAGTTTCCTTCAATCTGGAAGAACAAACATCAGAGAAACAGCAATATTTTCAAACAAGTGTCATAAAAACTACAAACATCTTCCTTAATTCATTTAGTCCCATGTTATTAATTTTTGTTCTGTTAGAATGTAGTTTTCAGTTCATTTCAGAAATCCTTACTCAGTTTAGTTTTATGACCTTAAGGGTATCAGAAATCTGTATTTGTCAAAAGTCCTTTTTGGGAATCTCCTTGAAGCTGAAACGCATTTTGCAAGGGCATCTTAACAGTAGCTATAAATGACAAAAGACTCAAAAATGGGCGTGGTTTGATGAGACTGATGAGAGTTCATTACAATGCAGTTGACAAGGAAATTTGGTTATTTTTATAACACACATTTTAATAATCAGAATTTTAGGTGATGACATTATAACAGGACATATTAAAACTTTAGGAATTTCATAGAATTTTATAACAGTTATAGCATTTACCCACAATGATAACCTAAGAAAATTTGTCATCATTTGATTGACAATGCTTCCCATGTGACTTAACATACCAAATAACAAACCCAATTAGTCAAAAATGCTTCATTTAGGATTTGAATTTCTGGGAATTTTGTTTGAAAAAAAAACTAACTCAGAATGTTTTAAAGCATGTGCCTACATAGAATCATAGATTATTATGCAACCTAATGTATAAGTATCTGTTCAATCAAGATTGCCATAAGGCATTTTATGGAAGGTTGTATGGGTGTTAGCAAAACTTAACTCCATTAATATTGAAAAGTTTTAGTTTTCTTAAGTAATTAAAGACTTCATAAAAATAAGTACAGAAACCTAGGTTTTGGGGTAGATAGGTAAAAAAAACACTTTGTTTATAATTTCTTCTCAAGAGCAGACCAACAATCCAAGGCAGCCCTGTCTTTTTAACAGAAAAAAGGCAAATTTTAATTTTCTATCAGTATACTTTTAAAGCTCACATATTCCAATATTAGTCACTCCTGACCACACATAAAATTCTTTTCCAAAGATGCTCCTTCATAAACCTCCTACAACTTTCTTTTTCATTTAATTTTGTCCTAAATTTCCCCTCTCTAAATAAGCAGTCTTCGTTTCAGGACAAAATTATTTTCTTTACCATCAACAAAACTGTATTCTCATTCCTTATACCTTCTTATATATCTCCTAATTTCCTACATATAGAGTTGCTGTCTTTATCATTTTTCAACAGTCTCAGTATTATTTCTCAAAATTTTACTTAGAAACTTTAGTCTCCACTAAAAACTAACTGGTAACAAATTGTGAGTTATTACACCAGAATTCTTTAGACTGACAAATTTATGAATATATTTCATAATTTTTAGCTATGTCTTTTTTTCATAGTACAGTCCTTAATAAGGCACAAAGCATGTTAACCAACAGATCAAAGTATCTTTAGTTTCTCAGCAATAAGAAGCCAAAAGCAGACAAACCTATGTTCAGTAACTGTTGGTTTAGTATTCTATCCTATTTGAAAAAGACTGGTCAGTCTGGGTTTTCATACTGACCCATCATGCTGCTATTAGCCTGGCTGGCCTTGGCTATTGGCCTTTGCTTTACACATTCTGGTGCCCTGTTATGAAGTGCATGTATGTTTAAAAAAAATGAAGTGCGTATATGTTTATAATGTTTATAAATTCCCTGTAATGGACTTTTTAAATTATAAAAATTTCCCTTTATTTGTAGTAATATTTTTTTGCTTTATAGTCTTTTGTACTGATACTGGCATTGACAACATAGCCTTTTATAATTGCTGCTTGCATAATACATGTTTTTCTATCCTTTTTCTTTTAACCTGTAGGTAAATTCAAATCTAACATGTGTCTCTTGTAGACGGTATATGGTTGGATCTCCACTTTTTTTAATTTATTTATTTTTATTTTTTTAATATATGAAATTTATTGTCAAATTGGTTTCCATACAACACCCAGTGCTCATCCCAAAAGGTGCCCTCCTCAATACCCATCACCCACCCAACCCTCCCTCCCACCCCACATCAACCCTCAGTTTGTTCTCAGTTTTTAACAGTCTCTTATGCTTTGGCTTTCTCCCACTGTAAACTCTTTTTTTTTTCCTTCCCCTCCCCCATGGGTTTCTGTTAAGTTTCTCAGGATCCACATAAGAGTGAAACCATATGGTATCTGTCTTTCTCTGTATGGCTTATTTCACTTAGCATCACACTCTCCAGTTCCATCCACGTTGCTACAAAAGGCCATATTTCATTTTTTCTCATTGCCACGTAGTATTCCATTGTGTATATAAACCACAATTTCTTTATCCATTCATCAGTTGATGGACATTTAGGCTCTTTCCATAATTTGGCTATTGTTGAGAGTGCTGCTATAAACATTGGGGTACAAGTGCCCCTATGCATCAGTACTCCTATATCCCTTGGATAAATTCCTAGCAGTGCTATTGCTGGGTCATAGGGTAGGTCTATTTTTAATTTTCTGAGGAACCTCCACACTGCTTTCCAGAGCGGCTGCACCAATTTGCATTCCCACCAACAGTGCAAGAGGGTTCCCGTTTCTCCACATCCTCTCCAGCATATAAAGTCTCCTGATTTGTTCATTTTAGCCACTCTGACTGGTGTGAGGTGATATCTGAGTGTGGTTTTGATTTGCATTTCTCTGATAAGGAGCGACGTTGAACATCTTTTCATGTGCCTGTTGGCCATCAGGATGTCTTCTTTAGAGAAGTGTCTATTCATGTTTTCTGCCCATTTCTTCCCTGGGTTATTTGTTTTTCGGGTGTGGAGTTTGGTGAGCTCTTTATAGATTTTGGATACTAGCCCTTTGTCTGATATGTCATTTGCAAATATCTTTTCCCATTCCGTTGGTTGCCTTTTAGTTTTGTTGGTTGTTTCCTTTGCTGTACAGAAGCTTTTTATCTTCATAAGGTCCCAGTAGTTCATTTTTGCTTTTAATTCCCTTGCCTTTGGGGACGTGTCGAGTAAGAGATTGCTACGGCTGAGGTCAGAGAGGTCTTTTCCTGCTTTCTCCTCTAAGGTTTGGATGGGTTCCTGTCTCACATTCAGGTCCTTTATCCATTTTGAGTTTATTTTTGTGAATGGTGTGAGAAAGTGGTCTAGTTTCAACCTTCTGCATGTTGCTGTCCAGTTCTCCCAGCACCATTTGTTAAAGAGACTGTCTTTTTTCCATTGGATGTTCTTTCCTCCTTTGTCAAAGATGAGTTGGCCATACGTTTGTGGGTCTAGTTCTGGGGTTTCTATTCTATTCCTTTGGTCTATGTGTCTTTGTTTGTGCCAATACCATGCTGTCTTGATGATGACAGCTTTGTAGTAGAGGCTAAAGTCTGGGATTGTGCTGCCTCCTGCTTTGGTCTTCTTCTTCAAAATTACTTTGGCTATTCGGGGCCTTTGGTGGTTCCATATGAATTTTAGGATTGCTTGTTCTAGTTTCGAGAAGAATGCTGGTGCAATTTTGATTGGGATTGCATTGAATGTGTAGATAGCTTTGGGTAGTATTGGCATTTTGACAATATTTATTCTTCCAATCCATGAGTAGGGAATGTCTTTCCATTTCTTTAAATCTTCTTCAATTACCTTCATAAGCTTTCTATAGTTTTCAGCATACTGATCCTTTACATCTTTGGTTAGATTTATTCCTAGGTATTTTCTGCTTCTTGGTGCAATTGTGAATGGGATCAGTTTCTTTATTTGTCTTTCTGTTGCTTCATTGTTAGTGTATAAGAATGCAACTGATTTCTGTACATTGATTTTGTATCCTGCCACTTTGCTGAATTCATGTATCAGTTCTAGCAGACTTTTGGTGGAGTCTATCGGATTTTCCATGTATAATATCATGTCATCTGCAAAAAGTGAAAGGTTGACTTCATCTTTGCCAATTTTGATGCCTTTGATGTCCTTTTGTTGTCTGATTGCTGATGCTAGAACTTCCAGCACTATGTTAAACAGCAGCGGTGAGAGTGGGCATCCCTGTCACGTTCCTGATCTCAGGGAAAAAGCGCTAAGTTTTCCCCGTTGAGGATGATGTTAGCTGTGGGCTTTTCATAAATGGCTTTTATGATCTTTAAGTATGTTCCTTCTATCCCGACTTTCTCAAGGGTTTTTATTAAGAAAGGGTGCTGGATTTTGTCAAAGGCCTTTTCTGCATCGATTGACAGGATCATATGGTTCTTCTCTTTTTTTTTTGTTAATGTGATGTATCACGTTGATTGATTTGCGAATGTTGAACCAGCCCTGCATCCCAGGAATGAATCCCACTTGATCATGGTGAATAATTCTTTTTATATGCCATTGAATTCAATTTGCTAGTATCTTATTGAGAAATTTTGCATCCATATTCATCAGGGATATTGGCCTGTCATTCTCTTTTTTTACTGGGTCTCTGTCTGGTTTAGGAATCAAAGTAATACTGGCTTCATTGAATGAGTCTGGAAGTTTTCCTTCCCCTTCTATTTCTTGGAAAAGCTTGAGAAGGATAGGTATTATCTCTGCTTTAAATGTCTGGTAGAACTCCCCTGGGAAGCCTTCTGGTCGTGGACTCTTATTTGTTGGGAGATTTTTGATAACCAATTCAATTTCTTCGCTGGTTATGGGTCTGTTCAAGATTTCTATTTCCTCCTGATTGAGTTTTGGAAGAGTGTGGGTGTTCAGGAATTTGTCCATTTCTTCCAGGTTGTCCAATTTGTTGGCATATAATTTTTCATTGTATTCCCTGATAATTGTTTGTATCTCTGAGGGATTGGTTGTAATAATTCCATTTTCATTCATGATTTTATCTATTTGGGTCATCTCCCTTTTCTTTTTGAGAAGCCTGGCTAGAGGTTTGTCAATTTTGTTTATTTTTTCAAAAAACCAACTCTTGGTTTCCTTGATCTGCTCTACCATTTTTTTTAGATTCTATATAGTGTATTTCTGCTCTGATTTTTATTATTTCTCTTCCTCTGCTGGGTTTAGGCTGCCTTTGCTGTTCTGCTTCTATTTTCTTTAGGTGTGCTGTTAGATTTTGTATTTGGGATTTTTCTTGTTTCTTGAGATAGGCCTGGATTGCAATGTATTTTCCTCTCAGGACTGCCTTCGCTGCGTCCCAAAGCGTTTGGATTGTTGTATTTTCATTTTCGTTTGTTTCCATATATTTTTTAATTTCTTCTCTAATTGCCTGGTTGACCCACTCATTCTTTAGTAGGGTGTTCTTTAACCTCCATGCTTTTGTAGGTTTTCCAGACTTTTTCCTGTGGTTGATTTCAAGCTTCATAGCATTGTGGTCTGAAAGTATGCATGGTATAATTTCAATTCTTGTAAACTTATGAAGGGCTGTTTTGTGACCCAGTATATGATCTATCTTGGAGAAGGTTCCATGTGCACTTGAGAAGAAAGTATATTCTGTTGCTTTGGCATGCAGAGTTCTAAATAGATCTGTCAAGTCCATCTGATCCAATGTATCATTCAGGGCCCTTGTTTCTTTATTGTCCGTGTGTCTAGATGATCTATCCATTTCTGTAAGTGGGTGTTAAAGTCCCCTGCAATTACCACATTCTTATCAATAAGGTTGCTTGTGTTTATGAGTAATTGTTTTATATATTTGGGGGCTCCGGTATTCGGCGCATAGACATTTATAACTGTTAGCTCTTCCTGATGGATAGACCCTGTGATTATTATATAATGCCCTTCTTTATCTCTTGTTACAGCCTTTAATTGAAAGTCTAGTTTGTCTGATATAATATGGCTACTCCAGGTTTCTTTTGGCTTCCAGTAGCATGATAAATAGATCTCCAACCCCTCACTCTCAATCTAAAGGTGTCCTCAGGTCTAAATTGAGTCTCTTGTAGACAGCAAATAGATGGGACTTGTTTTTTTATCCATTCTGATACCCTATGTCTTTTGGTTGGCGCATTTAATCCATTTACATTCAGTGTTATTATAGACAGACACTGGTTTAGAGTCATTGTGATGTCTGGATGTTTTCTGCTTGTAGTGATGTCTCTGGTACTTTGTCTCACAGGATCCCCCTTAGGATCTCTTGTAGGGCTGGTTTAGTGGTGACAAATTCCTTCAGTTTTTGTTTGTTTGGGAAGACCTTTATCTCTCCTTCTATTCTAAATGACAGACTTGCTGGATAAAGGATTCTCGGCTGCATATTTTTTTCTGTTTAGCACAGTGAAGATATTGTGCCAATCCTTTCTGGCCTGTCATGTTTCAAAAGAGAGATCAGTCACAAGTCTTATAGGTCTCCCTTTATATGTGAGGGCACTTTTACCCCTTGCTGCTTTCAGAATTTTCTCTTTATCCTTGTATTTTGCCAGTTTCACTATGATATGTCATGTAGAAGATCGATTCAAGTTACGTCTGAAGGGAGTTCTCTGTGCCTCTTGGATTTCAATGCCTTTTTCCTTCCCCAGTTCAGGGAAGTTCTCAGCTATTATTTCTTCAAGTACCCCTTCAGCACCTTTCCCTCTCTCTTCCTCCTCTGGGATACCAATTATACGTATATTATTTCTTTTTAGTGTATCACTTAGTTCTCTAATTTTCCCCTCATACTCCTGGATTTTTTTATCTCTCTTTCTCTCAGCTTCCTCTTTTTCCATAACTTTATCTTCTAGTTCACCTCTTCTCTCCTCTGCCTCTTCAATCCGAGCCGTGGTGGTTTCCATTTTGTTTTGCATTTCGTTTAAAGCGCTTTTCAGCTCCTCGTGACTGTTCCTTAGTCCCTTGATCTCTGTAGCAAGAGATTCTCTGCTGTCCTCTATACTGTTTTCAAGCCCAGCGATTAATTTTATGTCTATTATTCTAAATTCATTTTCTGTTATATTATATAAATCCTTTTTGATCAGTTCATTAGCTGTTGTTATTTCCTGGAGATTCTTCTGAGGGGAATTCTTCCGCTTGGTCATTTTGGATAGTCCCTGGAGTGGTGAGGACCTGCAGGGCACTTCCCCTGTGCTGTGGTGTGTAACTGGAGTTGGTGGGCGGGGCCGCAGTCCGACCTGATGTGTGCCCCCAGCCCATTGCTGGGGCCACAGTCAGACTGGTGTGTGCCTTCTCTTCCCCTCTCCTAGGGGCGGGATTCTCTGTGGGGTGGCGTGGCCCATCTGGGCTACTTCCACACTGCCAGGCTTGTGATGCTGGGGATCTGGCGTATAATTGAGGTGGGTAGGCAAGGTGCATGGGGGCAGGAGGGGCAGGCTTAGCTCGCTTCTCCTTAGGTGATCCACTTCAGGAGGGGCCCTTCTTCCGTGGGCCTCTTGTCTGCGCTTGGCTCTGGAGACTCCATTCTGCTAATCTTCTGGCGGCTTTCTGGGTTATTTACACAGGTGTAGGGGGAATCTAAGTGATCAGCAGGACGTGGGGTGAGCCCAGCATCCTCCTATGCCGCCATCTTCCCTTTCTCCTTGGCAAAATAATTTCTAAAAGAAAATACGAACTGAGCTTTGGAACATTTCAGTCCTGGCATGGAATGCAGTTTTTACACAAGTGTCTTGTGGTTTAGAAATGCGATTTCACAGCTTATCTTCCATTACATGAAAGTGTTTACGGTGTGTCTGGAGCTGGAGTAAGTTCCTGCGGGTGCCCAAGAGCAGGGGTCTCCTCTCTCCTCTCATTGATTTGCTGATGCCTAACTGCACTGACACAGAGGTGAGATACCAGGTAGAGAGAGCTCCCTTTTTTATTCCAATCTGACAATCTCTGATTCTTGATTGGATTGTCTAGTTCACTCACATTTGATGTTATTATTGATAAAGTTAGATTAATGCCTGCATTTTACCTTTTCTTTTCTATAGGTCTCAAATAATTTTGTTTCTTTTTTCCTGCTTCAATGCTTTCTTTTTTTATTAAGCAAATATTTTCTAGTGTTGTTTTATTATTTTTAAAGTTATTTATTAGTGCTCTCTCTAGGCCTTTCCATAACATTTCAAATTATGAGAATCTCTTCCAGGTTTATATTAATTCCAGGGATACATTGAAATGTTTTTAATGGCGCTCTATACACTGTTCCACATTTTTTGTGATAATATAGTTTTTTTTTATTTACTTATTTTTGGGAGAGAGGGAGAGAGAGAGAGAGAGAGAGAGAGAGAGAGAGAGAGAGAGCGCTAGCAGGGGAGGGAAGAGACAGAGAGAGAGAGAGAGAGAGAGAGAGAGAGAGAATCCTAAGCAAGCTCTGCACCAGCAGTGCTGAGCCCAATGTGAGGCTCAAACCCAAGAACCATGAGATCATGACCCGAGCCAAAACCAAGAGTCAGACGCTTAACCGACTGAGTCACCCAGGCACCCCTGTTGTAATATTGTTATAGATATTAAATTCATGCTTATTACAGACCCAACCATTTTTGTTATGAGAATTTATATAAGTAATGTTTGGATGTATGTCTACTAAAGAAGTTGAGAGAAGAGAAAAGAGCAAGTACATAATTATAGAGTTTGTTATTAAACCAAGGTAGTTCTATTCGTTTCTTCCTGTGGGTTTGAATTACCATCTTGTGTCATTTCCTTAGTCAAATACAACTCTGCTCCCACCTACCTCCTTTGTGCTATTATTGTCAAATATATTTACATTTCAAAAATTAGATGCCCAACCAGCCAATTATATCCATATTAATTTATAAAACTGCTTTTTAAAACAGAGGATAGAGAAGAAAATTTATGCATTTTATACTTTATTTTATAATTGTAGAATTGCCTTTGCCAGTGTTCTTTGTTTTTTTTTTTTAATGCATATTTAATTTTACATCTAGGCTTGCATGCTTTTAGTCTGAAGAAATTCTTTTACTATTCCTTGCAAATAAGTCTGCCAGGAATTGAATTCTCTCAGTGTTTGTTTATCTGGGAGTTTTTCTTCTGCTTTTGCTTTTGAAAGACAATTTTGCAGGATAGAAGAGTTTTAGTTGACAGGGTGTTTTTTGTTTGTTTGTTTTGTTTTGTTTTCTTCGTTCAGCACTTTGAATATGTCATCCCGCTGTTTCTGGACTCCATTTTAACTTGTTTTCCTAATAAGACATCGCCTGTTAATCTTAATGGGTTTACCTTGTAAGTGATGAGTTAACATTTCTCTTGATGCTCTCAAGACTTTCTCTTTGACTTTGGCCCTCAGCATTTTTACTATGATGTGTCTGGACATGGATCTCTTCATATTTATACTACTTGGAATTGTTTGTTCTTCCTGGATGTGTAGATTAATATACTTAGACACTTTTAGTCATTATTTCGTTGGATATTTTTTGCACTACCTCTTGTGGCCTCTCCTTTTGGTAATCTTATTACTTGTAGGTTGGTGCTTTTAAAGGTATCTCACGTGTTTCTGACACGATGCTCATTTTACTGCATTCTTTTTTTCTCTCTGATTTTAGGATTGCATAACTCTATTTTCAATTTTGCGTTATTTCTTCTGCCAACACCAATATATTATTGAGTCCCTGTAGTAAACTCTTTGGTTAATGAAATTTTTAACTCCAAACTATCCATCTGGTTCTTTTTATAATCTGTATCTCTTTATGGGTAGTCTCTGTTTAATGAGAAATGTCATCATAGTTTACTTCTTTAAGCATGATTTCCTTCAATTCTTAGAACATATTAATATTGGCTGGGTTGAAGACTTTTTCTGTTAAATCCAACATACCAGCCCTTTCACAGGCAGTTTCCATTGCTTGTTTTTGTTCCTGCTTCTTTGGATATCCCATCATTGTTTTCTTAATTGAGCAGTGAGGTTAATATATTTTAGCACTCTGGATGCAGGTTCCGTCCCCCCCCCCCTCCCTGGGGCTTGTTTTTGCTGCTATTTGCTTGTTTAATTACCTAGTGACTTGGCTAGACTCTTTTAGTTATGTCTGTTTACCCCAAAGTATGAAGTCTTTGTCGCAGCTCCTCAGTCCCTGCAGACTTGGGTGTACACAGGGCCACTCTGGAATGACAGGAATGTTCGCAGGGCTCTTTTTGTCTCCTTCTCTGATCCCTCTGCTAAGCTGTCTACTTCATTTCTTATTACACTCACCTGTTAGGCTCCACTAATCGCCAATTTCGTTGTTAATTGTTTTCAACAGTGCCCTGGTGCATAAATAGTGCCACAACCTGATCTGATTAAATTCAGGTGGGAATATTCTTTAGCAGCTTCTCTGAGGTTTGTTCAGACCCCAGGAGGCCTCTTCTTGGCTGTCTTTCTCCCTGGTTCTCCCTGGTGAACCTATAGCTGGCCTAAGGTTTTGCTTATTGTTCTTAATTTAGAGGAGCTATTATTTTCAAGAGCTCTCTTAGGCTTGAATTCTCCCACTCTGTTTCAGATAAAGTCTGTTCCTTTGGGGGAGAGCTTAGGAGCTCTCTTTCTTGTGGAATGCTTCTCCTTGGGAAAAAAATTTTGAGCCACTATTCTGGACTCTGGGTTGGGCAGTAGCCTCTGGTCTTCTAGGCTCACTGCTTATATTTGGAACCTGTGTCTTGTGATCAAACTGGGGCAAGAGCCATCAGGACTGCAGTATTCTCAGCCTGCTGTGGCCAGTGTAGCCCCTCAATCCTCTGAGTGGGGACTGGCTGGAGAAAAGAAGCCCCTGACCTCTTGGCCTCACTCACTAAGACTTTAGCCTCTTCAATTTGGAATTGGAGGATGAGAAATACTGGTGTCCTGCCCTTACTGGTAAGGTATGGGTAACCAATAATTGGGAGCTGAGGGGAGAAGGAGCCACATCTTCCTGGTGATACCTACCTGGAGTGGACTAACATCAAAAGGAGCTGGAGAGGTAGGTGGGAGGGAGCAGATCATGGTTCCAATGTCAGACTCTCTCTGTTCTCACCAGTTTAGTAGAGATTTTTTGAATAAATGTTTCTTCATTTGCTGTACATTCTTAGGACAATTTCCAGAGACATTTAATAGTTATTTTTAAAATAGCTGTGTGTGTGTGTTGTTTCTGTTTTTGTTTTTACCAAATTTGCTTGTTTCTCTGGGGACTGTGTCTGTGGAGTTTCTTCAGCTGTCCTCTAGTAGGTGGAACTCTGTTATCTTTTACCTTTGATGATGGTTTCTTTCATCATACAGATAGTCCAGCCTGAGTATTTTTACGTGTTCCACATTTGGTATTATTTAAAGAAGCCCATTCCTACCCAATATTATAAAAACAATCTGAAGTTTCCTTCTGATGCTCTTAAGGTTTGCTTTCTCAAGGTAAGCACATTTAGTCAACTGGGATGCTTTTGTATGTGTGTGAATGCTTTATTACAAGAATGTGTATACTATTCTAAATGGATATGGGGCACCTGGGTGGCTCAGTCAGTTAAGTGTCCGACTTCGGCTCAGGTCATGATCTCACGGTTCAGTTCGTGAGTTCGAGCCCCGTGTCAGGCTCTGTGCTGACAGCTCGGAGCCTAGAGCCTGCTTTGGATTCTGTGTCTCCCTCTCTCTGACCCTCCCCTGTTCATGCTCTGTCTCAAAAATAAATAAGTGTTGAAAAATTTAAAAAAATAAATATTAAAAAGTAAATAAATGCATAGCCACAACTGTCTCAATTGCGACTTCTCTCCATAGACTTGAAATGACAGCTTATCGTAAATTAAGTTCTCATATATGCGTGGAAGATTCTGTTACATTGATCGATTTGTCTATTTCTGCATCAGAATCGCACTGTTTTAATGACTGGCATCCATTTTCTAAACTGAGGTGAATTCTTGTCAGGTTTTGGCATCAGAGTTATGCTAAACTAGAAAAATAATTTAGGTGGCCTTCACTTTTTTTTTTTTTTTAGTGCAATGAAACAACATATATAATGTGCTAGTTATCTGCATAATGATCAGCTGTACTATAATCATCTGCAGTATTATCGATTATAGTTTCATTTTAGGAGTCTTTTTACTAGTTTCAGTCTCTATTAATTATTGCTGTATTCATGTTTCTTTTCCTTAGGCCAATTGTAATAATTATGTTATTAGAATTCACTGGAATCAATTTGTGCAAACATTCTTAAAGTTTTTAAAATGCCTTCAAAACCTCCTAATTCCTGGTACTGTTCTCTGTTCTTACTTTTAATCACATCTGGCAAATGTGTCTCTATTTGGTTGTCTTTACAAAGAACCAGATATCGGTTGGATGGGTTACTATTTTACGTTTAGTTCTTACTTGACAAATGTCTGTTTTATGTTTATTAATACTCTTTGTAGTTATTTTGTGGGTGTCTTTCTAGCTTCTCAAGTTGAGTAATTTTTTTCCATGAATATTCAGTTTTTTCCCCTGTAGTAAATGTGTTTAAGGCTACAAACTTTGAGTACTCTTGGCATTAATGCACAAGACTTGTTGGTTGTGTTTTACTATGATTTAGTTATTTTTATACTTAAAAAAATGGAGTGTAGTTGACCCACAATATTACATTAGTTTCAGGTGTACAACATAGCGATTCAACAAGTTTAAACATCATACTGTGCTCATCACAAGTGTAGCCACCATCTGTCACCATACATTTGCCAGAGGAAAAAAAAAATCAAACTGGTGAAAGTTACACATATAAAATATCACTTAAAGCCTCTAGAAATTGTTCAAGGAGTATATAGCAAATGAAGAAACATTAATTCATGCAAATCTACTAAGTATCAATGAGAACAATGAGAGACTGTGGCATCTGAGCCACAATTTACTCTTCTGCTCTTCTCCCTCCTGGCTCAGTATGATGGAAACTCTGGCTAGCTATAGCCAAGAAGCTGGAGCGCCTTCTCCTGCCCTCCCACTTTGGAGCTACTATGTCTCCATGGGAGAGGCAGGCTGCCAGACTCTCTTCCCCTCATTCTCAGTGCCGCATTTCAGAAATTCTATTTCACTCAAGTGCAGGTGAGAGAACTGCTGCTCCCTTACCTCACCTGGCCCCCATTCATAGGACAAAGAAATACTCCAGGTGTGACAAGCTGAGAATACGGGGCCCTAATCACCCTTGCCCCAGCTCGCTTATAAGATAGAATTTCCACACCAGGGGAGTAAAGCTGACTAGATTGAGAGCTACCAGCCTGACCTAGAGTGCCGTTTGTAGAGCAGGGGTATCACCCTGAGGGAAGAGAGCCACTGTCCTCACTACAAGTTCTGGAGCAGCAGGAGTGCTGCCCAAGGGGAGAGGCTATAACTAAAGCGAACTCTGTAGCTCTTTCTAAGGGAGACTGTCTTAATGCGACTGAATTTATTTGGAACAGCATGGGGAAGTTCAGGCCTAAGGGTACGGTTGACAAGAATGGAGATCTCAGTAGTCTTTAGGAGGGGTCTGGTAGCTCTGTGAGGGGACCAAGCCAAACGGTAGGCCATTTGGAAGTTTAACAGAAGGAGAGAAAGAGATCCCTAAGAAGAAACCTCCTAGAGTTGGAGGGGGCATCAAAGAGTGACCTGAAAGACTCTCCCCTGCAAAGGGTCCCAAAGTTAATAGGATCTGACTGTGGATCCATTTATTGCCCAGGGCATTGTTGATAAGAAGAAAGCAAGCAGCTGAAAATTAATGGAGGCTAACAGATGGATGTGAAACCACTAGAGTCAGTCTATCCAGAAGTTTAACAAAACTACCAGGAAAAGAGACCATGAAAAACATCCTGGCCCAAACAACAGTTACCCATGGGGGAGAGGGGAGTCAGGGGGACCATGTGCATGCCCAAGGCTGTGCCCTTTTGGTGGTGGTGACATCAGAAGCTGCACATTGCAGCGAAATAGACTTCACTGATCTTGTCCAGCCACATGACTAAACAAATAGGCAAACAACAACCCAGGGAGATCAATACCAGACTTGCTACAATATACTACCTAAACTCCCCAGTTTTCAACAAAAATCATGAGGTCTAGAAAGAAATAGGAAGGTGTGACCTATGCACAGTGTAAAAAAATCAGGCAACACAAACTGCCTGTGAGAGCGCCCAGAATTGGATATAGCAGAAAAAGACATCAAAGCACCTATTATACCTGTGTTCAAATAAGTAAAGGAAACTACGTTTAAAGAAAGGAAGGTATGATGACAAGGTCTCAAAACAGAGACGATCTGGAAAGAAAAATTATAAACTGAAGCCAAATGGAACTTCTGGATATGAAAAGTAGAATAACTGAAATGAAAAATTCACAAGAGAGCCTCAAGAATAAATTTGTTTTGGCAGAAGAAAGTGAACTTAAAGAGAGATTGGTAGAGATGAGGCAATCCTAAAATCAGAGAGAAAAAAAGTATAAAGACAAATTAATAGAGGCTTAGAGAAATGTGCATTAAGCATTTAGAGCGCTGGGCTCTATGCTGACATCTCAGAGCCTGGAGCCTGCTTCAGATTCTGTATCTGCCTCTCCCCTGCTCACACTTGGTGTCTCTCTCTCTCTCTCTCTCTCTCTCTCTCTCTCTCTCTCTCTCTCTCTCTGTCTCTCTCTCTCTCAAAAATAAACAGTAAATAAAATAATCTAGATCCAAAAATGAAAAAAATATATACAATAAAATAAATGAAAACAATAAAAAACAATAAAATAAAAAATAAAGGTATATGTATATATAAAAATAAAAATAAGAGTGACAAAAAAGGAATTTGAAAAATAGGAAAAATAATGAAAAAAAATAATAAAAGTAAAACAGACCTTAGATCCTATCAGTAGATTTGGTACAAGCAAGTTGTGCTGGTCTTCTGGGAGAGGTGCCTGCTGCACTGATTCTCAGGCTGAAGCATTGCAGTGGAAATGCACCTCCAGGGTGCGGGGGGGGGGGGGGGGGGGGCGGAGCTTGGTGTAAATGACACTGGCCTCCACTAGGTGGCGCTATTATGCTCCCTGAGGGCTTTCCGCTCGGAAGGGTGGAATACGTTTGGCGGCGCCCCGCTTTACAGCCCTGGAGCTGAAAGTTTGCGCCCTCACTCTTCAGGGAAACCTCACAAAAGCGCAATTACTCACCCCTCTTTTGTCCCCGGTTTTGGACTGAACCCCGTGTTCATCCTGCCTGTGTCCAAGCTTTTTTTTCTTTTCTTTTTTTTTTCTTTTTCTTCCTTTTTCTTTCTCTTTTTCTTTTTTCTTCTTTCCTCTCAGGCACGCAACACAGCTTCAAAACTCCAAGTTTTAGGGACTGCCATGGTGCTAACCCACACTGTTCCTCCGGGGGAGTGTCTCGCCTCCCTTTTGCCCGCCCATGCGGAGAAATGCAGTGGCGCCACTGCGCAGCTGTTCACAGAGTTTATGTCAAAACAGAGCAGAAAGCCGGCACCCCTGCATGCTCGCTGCCCTCAACTAGAGGAAGTCCCCTCTCTTAAACCTGGAAACAGCATAGCATGTTGGCACATCCAGGTCCAGTCTTTTTTGTGACCCAAGGTTTCCTCAGACCACGCTGTCAATCCTGGGATTTTGCGCAGCTACACCACTTGAGCACCTTTAAGCCAGGCACTTCCCCCATGGTAGTGGACTGGTAAAAGTTCAGATTTTGCACTCCGATGCTTATACTACTTTGAGGAAGCCTGCCAAAGCAGGCTCCGTCCCCGTGGCTGTACCCAGGGCAGTATCTCCCCCAGTAAACTCTCCGCACCTCCTACCTTCCAGACGGTGGTTCCTTTTCTACTTGTAGTCTTGCAGTTTTTGTTCTCTTCAGATCTCTGATCGATTTCTTCCGTGTTCGGAAAGGTTTGAGAACTATCTAGCTGTGTTCAGGGGACAACACAAGCTTAGGGTCTCTCTACTCCTCTACCATCTTATCTTCTCCCCTCCCTCTCTCAGCTTTTAAAAATACATTTGTTTGTTGTTTGTTTGTTTAAGTCTATTGAAATATATTTCACGTATAACATTATGTAAGTTTAAGGTGTACTACGTGTGGATCTCACACATTTACTTATAGCAATATGATTGCCATTGTAGTGTTAGCTAATGTCTCCATCATGTCACATAATCTCTCAGTTTTTTTTAAAAGATCTAAAATTATATAAGTAATAAGTATACATGGGCACAAAGGCACTCCCAGTGACTGTTCCCTCTGACTCAGCAGAGTGAGTAGGCACAAACACCCAGCTCTCAGTTTTTCCATGATAAAGGCTGGATTGTGTACCTAATGCCCTGACTTTCTCAGCTGCATCCTGAAGGTCAAGTCTTCCAATTAGCCTGCATTAGGCATCTGAAGAGACCAAAAAAAAAAAAAAAAAAAAAGTTAGACCTAATAAATTCAGTAAAGCTGTAGAGTACAAAATCAATATAGAAAACATCAGTTACGTATCTATACACTAACAAGGAACTATCTGAGATAGCAATTAGAGAAATTAACAAAACAATCCCCTTTACAATATCATCAAAAGCAATACAATGGCTAGGAATAAATGTAACCAAGGAGGTGAGAGATCTGTATACTGAAAAGCATAAAACATTGATGAAAAAATTGTGAAGAACACATAAATGAGTGGAAAGATGTGTTTGTTTTGTGCGGTCCTGGTGAATTTGTGACTGCCAATAAAAATCCCCAACCTCTACTCTTGACCTGTTAAATAGAAGTTCTGCTGATGGGCCCAGTAAACTGTTTTTACAGGTTCCACATGACTCTTAATGCAGCCAGTCCAAGGGCTTGCATTTGAGAACCACTGGAGTTTTTTCTCTTTTTTGCCAGTCTGTATCTTGTCTCTGGCTTATATTATAGGACTTAAAACACTGGATTATATTTGTTTACTACTTTACATTTCCAGTACTATTATAAAAAGCCTTTTAGTCAGAACCCAAACATTCTTTCATGGTCTCTGTCTTTCCTTTGTTCGTCCTCTTTGAATATTTCCTCTTCTTCCTATCTTGTTTCTGCTTACCCATTAGCTGGGACTGATCTCTGGCACTACTTTGTTCCCAGCCTAAGCAACTATATATTTTCTTTCTCCCTGAGCAGGATTTCCCACTTCTAAACCTAAGTTGATCTGTCTGCAAGGAACAAGGAAAATGCCAGGGCTTCCAGAATTAAGGGAAATCCAGGATAAGAAAGACTAAAACACTTGACCAAGTGAGTGAAGAAATTATGAAGTAGTACGTTTTCCAGAGTATGTTTTGGTGTGGATTCCTTTTTATTAACGCTGGTGCTTACCTGGTGGGCTCTTTTTATACAAAAGCTGAAATATTTCTTCAGTTTTGGAAATATTGCTTATATCATAAATGTCTCCTCTTCGTTGTTTCTCTCCTGTTCTTCTGAACCACCTTAAAATTTCTTGTTTTCTATATGTCTCATTTTATTTTCTTCTTCACTTGTATGTTGTGCGAATCGTCAGTCCAACATCATGACCTTCAGCTATTTCCTGACTGCTATCCATTCCATCTCCTGAGGCTTTTTTCTCTGGAGAAAACAAAAACAAAAACAAAAACAAAAACAAAAACAAAAGGAGGATGGATGATTTAATTGGAGAAGAGAGAGAGAGATGAACAAAGGTTATTTAGGGAACACCAATTGTTGTGTCAAATGCTATCACCAAGGCTTGGAATGTCAAGGAAAGGCATAGGAAGGTGGCAGGTGCTATATCAAGAAATGGCTTAAAGCTTAAAGGAATGTGGTATTGTAAGTGGGTCTTAGGGATGAGTAGGATTTATGCAGATGGAAGTGAGAGAGGAAGGGCATGGCACATTACAGCAACAGCATAAGCTGTGGCCCTGTGACAAAACAGTGGGGCATGGGGGTGTGAGAAGGCTGAGCCAGGGGGATATGTGCGGTGTTAACTAGGTCTGTGACTGGGAGAACTGTTCCAGGTCAAGTCATAGCTCGGGCCAAGTAGGAATTTGGGGGCTGATACTTCAAAGATGCTACCAAACTGAAGGGATTTCTTGGAATATGTTAGTCAAAAATCTCCATTTATCTTCCATTTCCTTTCTTTTTCGGACCCTTTTTGTGTTTGGGCTTCCTTCCTTGTGAGGCAGGGCATGAAAAGCATATTCTGGGATGGAAGTGAGTTTTATGTCACTGTGACACACAATTCAGTATTTTTTTAGTTAACAAACTTTTTTAGAGTAGTTTTAAATTTACAGAAATGTTGAGCAGCGTACAAGAGTGTCCTATTATAGTCCACCATCCCAGTTTCCCCTGTTATTAAGATCTTGCATTAGTGTGATACATTTGTTACAATTAATAAACCCATACTAACACATTATTGTTATCTAAGTCCATAGTTTACACGACAGTCAGCCTCTATGCTGTACAGTTCAATGGGTTTTGAAAATGCATCAAGTCATGTGTCCACCATTACAGTATCAAACAGAATAGTCTCATTACTTGAAAACTCCCCTGTGCTTCACCCATTCATCCCTCAGCTACCAACTACCACTACATTGAACCACTGATAGTCTGATGATAGTTTTGCCTGTTCTAGAATATCATATAGGTGGAATCAGGCAGTTGTAGCCTTTACAGACTGGCTTCTTTTGTTCACCAAAATGCATGAAATTTTTCTTCATGTCTTTTCATGGCTTGATAGCTCATTACTTTTTATCACTGAATGATGTTCCATTGTATGGGTGTAGCACACTTTGTTTATCCATTTATCTATCAAAGGGCATCTTGATTGCTTACCAGTTTTGACCATTAGAAAGCTGCACATTTGTGCACAGGTTTTTGTGCTGACATAAGTTTTCAATCAGTTTGGCATACATATCCCTAGGAACGTGATTTCTGTATTGTATGATAAAACTATGTTTAAATTTGTTAGGAACTGCCAAAATGTCTTCCAGAATGGCTGTGCCATTTTTCATTTCCTCCAGCAATGAATCAGAGTTCCTGTTGTTCCGCATCTCTATCAGAATTTAGTATATCAGTTTTTTTTCTTTTAATTATAGCCACTCTAGTCGATGTATAGGGGTATATCATTGTGGTTTTAAATTTCATTTGCCTTATGACATAGATGCTATTGCATATTTATTTACCATATCTATATTTCCTTTGGTGAGGTCTATTTTCAGAGCTTTTCCCCATTTTTAAATTGCATTCTTCGTTTTCTTAATGTTTATTTTGAAAATGTCTTCGTGTATTTGAAGATAAGTCCTTTGTCAGATACATTTTGTAAACGTTGTTTACCACTCTGTGGTTTGTCTTTACATTGTCTTAACAGGGTCCTTCACAAAACCAAAGTTTTGCATTTTCCTAAAGCTCAACTTCTCGATTTGTTATTTCATGGTGTTGTCTCTAAAGAGTCATCACCAAACCCAAGGTTATCTAGATTTTCTCCTGTGTTATCATTTATAAGTTTTCAAGTTTTCGTTTTGCATTTAGGTTTATGATCCACTTTGGGTTAATTTTGTGAAAGATGAAAGGTCTGTCTAGATCTATTTTTTAATATGGGCATCCAATTACTAAAGCATTATTTGTTGAAGCCTATTCTTTTTCCATAGAATTGTCTTTGCTCCTTTGTTGACAGTTATTTGACTATATATGGATGGGTCCATGTCTGGGGTCTTTATTACGTTCCATTGATCAGTTTGTCTCTTCTTTTGCTGAAACCATGGTCTTGATTGGTGTAGCTTTATAGTAAATCCTGAAGTCAGGTAGTGTCAGCCCTCGACTTTGTTCTTTTTATTATTATGGTGGCTATTATGGATCTTTTACCTTTCATTATAAACTTTAGAATCAGTTTTTGAATATCCATAAAATAATTTTCTGGGATTTTGGTTGGGATTGCATTGAATCTGTAGATCAAGCTGGGAAGAATTGACCTCTTAGCAACATCAAGTCTTCCAATCCATGAACATGGAATATCTCTCAATAAAGATTTACTTAGATCTTTATTTTTCTTTGTCAGACCTTTGTAGTTTTCCCTATATATCCCATCCATACTATATTAGATTAGATAAGTATTTCTTGGGGGGGGGGCTGCTAATGTAAATGCTATTGTGTTTTTTATTCCAATTCCAATTGTTCATTGGTGGCGTATAGGAAATAAATTGGGTTTTGTGTACTAACCTTACATTCTACAACCTTACTATAATTGCTGATTCGTTCCAGGAGTTCATTTTTTTGGTCAATTCTTTGGAATTTTCTCCTTTTTTTGGAATTAGAGTTGACACACAATGTTACATTAGATTCAGGTGTCCCACATAGTGATTGGACAACCCTATATGTTATGCTATGCTTCCCATGAGTGATAACACTATTACAATACCATTGACTACATTCCCTATGCTGTACCTTTCATCCCTGTGGCTTATTCATCCCATAACTGGATGCCTGTATTTTCCACACCCTGGTACCCATTTTGTCCATCCTCCCCCTCACTCCATGGCAACCATCAGTTTTTTCTCTGTATTTATGGGTATGTTTCTGCTTTTTTGTTCATTTGTTTTGTTTTTTAGATTCCACATACAAGTGAAATACCATGACACTTGTCTTTGTCTGACTTATTTCACTTAGCATAATACCCTCTAGGTCCATCCATATTGTCACAAATGGCAAGATGTCATTCATTTTTGTAGCTGAATAATACTCCATTGTGTGTGTATTTCTGTCTGTCTATCTGTCTACACACACCACATCTCCTTTATCCATTTATATATCAGTGAACACTTAGGTTACTCTCATATATTAGTTATTGTAAATAGTGCTGCAGTAAATATAGGGGTGCTTATATCTTTTCATTCAGTGTTTTTGTTTGCATTAAGAAAATAGCCAGTAGTGGCATTATTGGATCATGTGGCCTTTCTTTCTTTCTTTCTTTCTTTCTTTCTTTCTTTCTTTCTGTCAACACACAGTGTTACATTAGTTTTAAGTGTACTATATAGTGAGTCAGCAAGTGTATACATTATGCTGTACTCACGTGTGTAGCTACCAACTGTTAACATACAACGCTATTTCAATATCACTGACTAAATTCCTTATGCTGTGCCTTTTATTCCCCTGACTTATTCATTCCATAACTGGAAGCCTGTATCTGCCACTCCCCTTTACAAAATTTGGCCTTTCCACAGCCACCTCCACTCTGGCTCTATTTTTCATTTTTTGTGAAAGCTTCATCCTGTTTTCCACAGCGGCTGCACCAATTTACGTTCTCACCAGCAGTGCACTAGGGTCCCTTCCTTTCCACAGCCTCACCAGCACTTGATATCTCTTGTCTTTTTGATTCTAGTCATTCTGACAGGTCTAAGGTGATATCTCATTGTGGTTTTGATTTGCATTTCCCTGATGTTTAGTGATACTGAGCATCTTTCCACGTGTCAGTTGGCCATTTCAGTGTCTTCTTTGGAAAAATGTTTATCCAGGTCCTCTGCCCCTTTTTAAATTGGGTTATTTAGGGCATTTATTTTTCATGTTGAGTTGTAGAAATCCTTTATAGATGTGGATGTTAACCCCTTGTCGCATATATCATTTGCAAATATCTTCTCCCACTTAGTAGGTTGCCTTTTCCTTGTATTGATGATTTTCTTTGTTGTGCAAAAGCTTTTAATTTTATTATAGTGCCAATTTTTAGTCTTCAAATTTTCATCAATATTTTACAGTTTTCAGGGTATAGGTCTTTCTCATCCCTGGTTGAGTTTATTCCTACGTATTTTATATTTGGTGCAGTTGTAAATAGGATCATTTGCTTAATTTCTCTTCCTGCTCTTTCATTACTAGTGCATAGAAATGTGACAGATTTCCGTATATTAATTTTGTATCCTGCGACTTTACTGAATCCATTTGTTACTTCTAATAGTTTGTGTGTGTGTGTGTGTGTGTGTGTGTGTGTGTGTGTGTGTGTAGTCTTTAGAGTTTTCTTAGTATCGTGTCATCTGCAAATAGTTTCAGCTTTACTTCTTCATTACCAGTTTTTCATTTCATTTCTTTTTTTAAATCTGATTGCTGTGGCCAGGACTTCCAGTATTATGTTGAATAAAAGTGGTGAGAGTGGACATCCTTGTCTTGTTCCTGATCTTAGAGGAAAAGCTCTCAGTGTTTCACCATTGAGTATGATGTTAGTTATGGGCTTGTCATACATGGCCTTTATTATGTTGTGGTATGTTCCCTCTAAACCTACTTTGTTGAGGGTTTTTATCATGAACAGATTTTCAATTTTGCCAAATGCTTTTTCTGCATCTATTTAGATGCTCATATGATTTTTAGCCTTCATTTTGTTAGTGTGGTGCATCATACAGATTGATTTGTGAATATTGAGCTACTCTTGCATCTCTGGAATACATTCCACTTGATTGCGGTGAATTATCATTTTAATGTATTGTTGAATGCAGTTTGCTGTTTATTATTGTTATTGTTGTTGTTGTTGTTGTTATTATTATTATTATTATTATTATTATTAAGGATTTTGCATCTATGTTCATCAAGGATGTTGGCTGGTAGTTTTCTTATTTTGTAGTGTCTTTGTCTGGTTTTAGTCTGAGTGTAGTACTGGCCTTGTAGAATGTATTTGGAAGCTTTCCTTCCTCTCCTGATTTTTTGGAATAGTATAAGAAAAATAGGTATCCACTCTTCTTTCAATGGTTGACAGAACTCACCTGTGAATCCATCTGGTTCTGGACTTTTGTTTATTGAGAGTATTTTGATTACCAATTCAATTTCTTTACTTGCAGTTGGTCTGTTCAGATTTTCTATTTCTTATCCATTCAGTTTTGGAAGATTATACATTTCTAGGAATTTATCCATTTCTTTTAGGTTGTCCAATTTGTTGGCATGTAAGTTTTCATAGTAGTCTGTTAAAATCCCTTGTATTTCTGTGCTGTATCTGTTGTTACTTCTCTTTCATTTCTGGTTTTATTTACATGGGTCCTGTCTTTTTCCTTGATGAGTCTGGATAAAGGTTTATCAATTTTGTTTATCTCTTCAAAGAACCAACTCTTAGTTTCTTTGATCTCTTTATTTATTTATTTTTTAAGTCCCTATTTCAGGTATTTCTCCCCTATCTCATTATTTCCTTCCTTCTACTAACTCTGGGCTGTGTTTATTCTTCTTTTTGTAGTTTCCTTAGGTGTAAGTTTAGATGGTTTATTTGAGATTTCTCTGGTTTCTTGGGGCAGGCCTATCGCACTATAAATGTCCCTCTTAGAACTGCTGTCGCTGTGTCCCAAAGACTGTGTTTTCATGTTCACTGGCATTCTTGTATTTTTTTTAACTTCCTCTTTGATTTCTTTGTTGACCCATTGGTTGTTTAGTAGCATGTTGCTTAGCCTCCATGTGTTTGTGTTTTTCCCGGTTTTTCTTGTAATTGATTTTTAGTTTCATACTGTTGTGCTTAGAAAAGATGCATGATATGATTTCAGTCTTCTTAGATTTAGTGAGACTTGTTTTGTGACCTGACATGTGATCTGTTCTGGAAAATGTTCCATGTGCACTCAAAAAGAATGTGTATTCTGTTGTTTTGGGTTGAAATGTTCTGTATAAATCTGTTGAGACAATCTGGTCTAATGTGTCGTTCAAAGACACTGTTTCCGTATTGACTTTATGCCTGGATGATCTATCCGATGATGTAAGTAGGGTGTTAAAGTACCCTATGAGTATTGTATTACTGCCAATTTCTCCCTTCATATATGTTCATTTTTTTATACCTGTTAATATTTGTTTTACGTATTTAGGTGCTCCAATGTTGGTTGCGTAGACACTTACAAGTGTTCTATCCTCTTGTTGGATTGTTCCCTTTATCATTATGGAACGCTCTTCTTTATCTCTTGTTATAGTCTTAGTTTTATAGCCTACTTTGCCTGTGTAAGTATTGCTACCCTGGCTGTGTGTGTTTTGTTTTTCACTTCCCTTTGTATAGAGTATCTTTTTCTATCCCTTCACATTCAGTCTACAGACATACATGTGTCTTTAGGTCTGAAGTGAGTCTCTTGTAGGCAGCATATAGAGGGTCTTGTTATTTTTTTATCTATTCCTTCACCCTATGTCTTTTGATTGCTGCATTTAGACCATTTGCATTTAAAGTAATTATTGACAGGTATGTACATATTGCCATTTTGTTAATTGTTTTCTGGTTTTCATAGCTCTTCTCTGTTCATTTCTTCTTCTCTGGCTCACTTTCATTGGATTGATGACTTTCTTTACTGTTATGCTTGCCTTTCTTTCTCTTTATGTTTTGTGTATCTATTATAGGTTTCTGGTGTTTGGTTATCATGAGGTTCCTATAGAACATTCTAAGTATATGGCGGTCTGTATTAAGTTGATGGTCACATAAGTTTGAACACATTCTAGAAGAACTTCATTTTTACTGTCCCTTCTACATTTTATGTATATATTGTCAGTTTGTGCATCTCTTTATCATGTGAGTCCCTTTAAATAATTTTTTAGATATAATTTATTTTACTACTTTGTCTTTTAACCTTCACACTAGCTTTCTAAGTGAGAGCTCTACTGCCTTTACCGTATCTTTATTTTTACTCACGTAATTTATTCTTTTGATAGTTTTCTTCCTTCTAATTGTGGCCCTTTCTCTTCCACTTGAAGAACTCCCTTCAATATTTCTTCCTTACTTGGCGCTTGAATTGCCACCTCCTTCCTTTCTAAAAACAAGCTCCTCATTAACTCATTTTAACAACCTAACATGCATCCTTCCATATTTTTCTACATTCCTATAATCCATTACAATAAACACATCCATGTATGTATAAACACATACAGGTTTTTTTCTTTGTCGTGGCTACCAAAATGGTATCCTATTAATCACATTTTTCTGCATCTTGTGTATTTCATGTAATGATAAACTTGTGTGAATGTCTCCAAGTCCACTTGTACAGTTCTAACACATCCCTTTATTTTATTTTATTTTTTAAAGTTTGTTTGTTTGTTTGTTTATTTATTGAATATGAAATTTATTGTCAAATTGGTTTCCATACAACACCCAGTGCTCATTCCAACAGGTGCCCTCCTCAGTACCCATCACCCACTTTCCCCTCCCTTCCACCCCGCATCAATCCTCAGTTTATTCCCAGTTGTTAAGAGTCTCTGATGGTTTGGCTCCTTTCCTCTCTAATCTCTCTTTTTTTTTTTCTTCTCCTCCCCCATCGTCTTCTGTTAAGTTTCTCAGGATCCACATAGGAGTGAAAACATATGTTATCTGTCTTTCTCTGTATGACTTATTTCACTTAGCATAACACTCTCCAGTTCCATCCACGTTGCTACAAAAGGCCATATTTCATTCTTTCTCATTGCCATGTAGTATTCCATTGTGTATATAAACCACAACTTCTTTATCCATTCATCAGTTGATGGACATTTAGGCTCTTTCCATAATTTGGCTATTGTTGAGAGTGCTGCTATAAACATTGGGGTACAAGTGCCCGTTGGCATCAGCACTCCTGCATCCCTTGGGTAAATTCCTAGTAGTGCTATTGCTGGGTCATAGGGTAGATCTATTTTTAAATTTTTGAGGAACCTCCACACTGTTTTCCAGAGCAGCTGCACCAGTTTGCATTCCCACCAACAGTGCAAGACGGTTCCCGTTTCTCCACATCCTCGCCAGCATCTA
Source organism: Felis catus (assembly GCF_018350175.1). Classification (NCBI taxonomy): domain Eukaryota; kingdom Metazoa; phylum Chordata; class Mammalia; order Carnivora; family Felidae; genus Felis; species Felis catus. Next base: position 44,791,984 of record NC_058386.1, on the reverse strand, counting down.
TAGTCTCCTGATTTGTTCATTTTAGCCACTCTGACTGGTGTGAGGTGGTATCTGAGTGTGGATTTGATTTGTATTTCCCTGATGAGGAGCGACGTTGAGCATCTTTTCATGTGCCTGTTGGCCATCCGGAGGTCTTCTTTAGAGAAGTGTCTATTCATGTCTTCTGCCCATTTCTTCACTGGATTATTTGTTTCTCGGGTGTGGAGTTTGGTGAGCTCTTTATAGATTTTGGAGACTAGCCCTTTGTCCGATATGTCATTTGCAAATATCTTTTTCCATTCCGTTGGTTGCCTTTTAGTTTTGTTGATTGTTTCCTTTGCAGTGCAGAAGCTTTTAATCTTGATGAGGTCCCAATAGTTCACTTTTGCTTTGAATTCCCTTGCCTTTGGGGATGTGTCAAGTAAGAAATTGCTGTGGCTGAGGTTAGAGAGGTTTTTTCCTGCTTTCTCCTCTAGAGTTTTCATGGTTTCCTGTCTCATATTCAGGTCCTTCATCCGTTTTGAGTTTATTTTTGTGAATGGTGTGAGAAAGTGGTCTAGTTTCATCCTTCTGCATGTTGCTGTCCAGTTCTCTCAGCACCATTTGTTAAAGAGACTGTCTTTTTTCCATTGGCTATTCTTTCCTGGTTTGTCAGAGACTAGTTGGCCATACGTTTGTGGGTCTAGTTCTGGGGATTCTCTTCTATTCCTTTGGTCTATGTGTCTGTTTTTGTGCCAGTACCATGCTGTCTTGATGATTACAACTTTGTAGTAGAGGCTAAAGTCTGGGATTGTGATGCCTCCCGCTGTGGTCTTCTTCTTCAAAATTACTTTGGCTATTCAGGGTCTTCTGTGGTTCCATACAAATTTTAGGATTGCTTGTTCTAGCTTCGAGAAGAATGCTGGTGCGATTTTGATTGGGATTGCATTGAATGTGTAGATAGCTTTGGGTAGTATTGACATTTTAACAATATTTATCCTTCCAATCCATGAGCACAGAATGTTTTTCCATTTCTTTGTATCTTCTTCAATTTCCTCCATAAGCTTTCTATAGTTTTCAGCATACAGATCTTTTACATCTTTGTTAGGTTTATTCCTAGGTATTTTATGCTTCTTGGTACAATTGTGAATGGGATCAGTTTCTTTATTTCTCTTTCTGTTGCTTCATTGTTACTGTATAAGAATGCAACTGATTTCTGTACATTGATTTTGTATCCTGCGACTTTGCTGAATTCAGGTATCAGTTCTAGCAGACTTTTGGTGGAGTCTATTGGGTTTTCCATGTATAATAACATGTCATCTGCAAAAAGTGAAAGCTTGACTTCATCTTTGCCAATTTTGATGCCTTGGATTTCCTTTTGTTGTCTGATGGCTGATGCTAGCACTTCCAACACTATGTGAAACAACAGTGGTGAGAGTGGACATCCCTGTCGTGTTCCTGATCTTGGTGTGGGTGTGGGTGTGCATTTCAAGTGAGGGGACTGGGACAGCGATGTTCTCTGTATAAACACTTTGAGTCACCCCCAAATTAGTGTAGCCTGTCAGCGCCACTCTAGTAGTGAAACTTTCAAGCAGTGGCTTGAAAGAAACACCACACTGGCCAACAGGAGATACCCCTGAGCCGGGCGTCCTCCTGGACTCTGTCAGGACACTGGGTCCATGTGTGACTCCAGAAGCAGCAGTCCCGCAACTCCTCCAGGCATCTGAATGACCCCCCCCCCCGCCCTGCCCTCGTTCCCCAGGGCTCTAGTGGGCTGTAGGGTTGGAGAGCAGGCTGAAGGCAAGGAAAGTGATAGAACCCACACAGTGCCTGGGCTCGGGGTGTTCAGCACTGCTGCCACACACCAGAGGGGGATTTAGAATTTTCCAGTAGGATGCGTCTCCTGGCCTTGTCCCCTGAACACAGACTGGGGTTGCCTGGGATTAAGGACGAAAGTGTCCTGGGGGTGCCTGGGTGGCTTGGCTCATCGATTGAATGTCGGACTGTTTTTTTTTTTTTTAAGAAAGTGTATGTATTTTTGAGAACGCGTGAGCGAGCGAGTGCGGGAGAAGAGCAGAGGGAGGGAGAGAGACTCCTAACCAACTCTGCACTGACAGTGCGGAGGGATCAAACTCACCAACTGGGAGATCATGACCTGCGATGCAACCAAGCGCCAGGTGCTTAACGGAGTGTGCCACCCAGGTGCTACAAGTGTCCACTCTGGATTTCGGCTCAAATAATAATCCAGAGTGGTGTGGAGCCTGCTTGAGGTTCTCTCTCTCCCTCTGCCCCCCCTCCCCTGCTGGTGCGCTCATGCTCTCTCGCTGTCTCTAAAGTAAAATAAAATGAAATTTAAAAACAATACGACTGTCTTTAAATATGCATCAACATTTGTATGGGCTGCATAGTAATTCACTGATGAACGTACATTAATTTGTCCTACTTTCTAGTTTCTCTTAATATAAATATGTCCTGAGGCACAGGCTTGAAATCCAATATTTAGACCCAGAGTCTTAGTCATTATTACAGAAGGGCTGCAAATTCAGTACACAAAACACAAAGGCAAATGTAAGAAAGCCAGCACCTAAATTCTGATGCACCCATAAACAAGTACATATTTCATGATTGATTTTATTTGATGAGATGGAATCACTTATCCATAGATACTGCTTGGTAACCTGCTATTTGGGGTCCAGAAAACACTCATTCCCTGTCAATGAGTAAACTTCCACAAGGCCATTTTGAAGTACAAACTATTCCATTTATACAAGAGGCTTACATCTTCAAATATTCCAATCTCAACCAACATTCACATCATTTCCAACTTCTCACTCTCTGTAACACATCACTGAGAGGCACATCCTTCTTACTAAAAATTGTTCATATCCTCAATCGTGTCCTTGCTATGGATAAACTCCCAGATGAGGAAGTTCTTGGCACAGGCCGTACACATTTGTAATTCTTTGATTAAAATATTAGCAAGATATTCTCCTGAAAGTCACTGTTATAACAATTTCGGCCCAATGGAATGGGATGCTTGCTTACTGGGCTGGATGAGCAACTGGAGTGAAACACAATGCAAAACAGAATGGAATGGTATTTGGAGTGTTAAATAATATGGAATGGAAAATGGATTTGAAATAGAATGTAGAACGGGATGAAGTGGAGACTACTTGCAGTGGAAACTGGAATGAAATGGGGGATGGAATACAGACTTGAACAGGATATGGAATGGAAAATTGAACAGGATGTAAATTGAATGGAATATAAAGGGAAAATGGAAAGGGGAATGGAAATAAATATCTGATGGCATGTGGAATAAAAAATATACAAGTACTGTTATGTGAAAAAAGGAATGGAGTGGAATATACAGTGAAATAAAATATTAAATAGGAGGAAACCTATGGAATAGAATATGCAATGTCATGAAATCAATGGACTATGAAATTTGCACTATATAGATTTAAAAGTACCAGGATGGAATAGAAACAAATGGAATTGAAACTTGGAATGAAATATAGAATACAGAGTTAGGAAGGATGGAATAGACAGCGACTAAAAATAAAAATGGAATGGAATATGGAAAGTGAAGTACTGGTGAAATAGAGGATGTGCTTAGATGAAGAATAAGTGAACAGAATGCGTTCTGGTCCTCTACCACTCCATAACTCAGCGTCCTGGAACAATGACCATTTGATCACGCTCAGGCATCCTGTTGTAGAGTTAGAATTCAGACAGGGCAGAGGGCGGATGGCTCCTCTCTGATCTACGATGTCATCGTCTGAGGCCTCAGCTGGGAAAACTTGAATGACCGTGAGATCATGAGGGAAGGACAGCAATCAGTGATGGCTCTATAGATTTTGCCCATAGTATCTGGTTGGACGGTGGTGCTGCTTCCTGGAATTGGGGACACAGTGGGTTTCAGTGATTCTCACGGGGGAAATAATTCTGGAAGAATAAGTTTTGTTTGCCTCCTACTTTTATATTCTGGATGTTTTCAATGAGCATAGATTACCACTGCATTCAGAAAAATACAGATATTTGCATTTTGGAAAGCAACTAATTTTTAGTGTTTAATTATGACTTAAGCTGTTGTAAGAAACCAGGCTCTCTCGTATGCAACCGGATGGGGTTTTACATTCAGAACACCTTGCCAGATGGAAATTTGACTAGACATATGTAAACATGAAATCCATTTGATGCTACAATTCCTCTTCTAGGCATTGATTCTGAAGAAATATGCATATATAAAACCACAATGTTATTTGATCAGAAGTGGTTATTTTGTATGTATGTGTGTATGTATGTTTGTATGTATGTATGTATGTATGTATGTATGTATTTGAAACCATGTAAATTTCTGGCAGGATACTGAATGTCCATAGAATAAACTTACATAGAGTTTATGGGATGGTTTTTAAAGAACTTTTAATGCTATTGGAAATGGCTATGTTTGGCCAAATAAAAATTATGCACTGAATATACTGGTATATGTTTACATCTAACTACCTAGCTCCCTTTATATATACCTGGAATTCTATGTATATTAAAGTCTCATTTACTATAGAGTAATGGTGCTCATCCAGGGGGCACTTGACAACGTTTGGGGACATTTTTGTTTGTGATACCAGGGGGCAAGGGGAGATGCTACTGCTTTCCAGTGGATCAAAGCTAGGGATGCTGCTTAAAATCCCTGAATGCACGAGGCAGCCTCTTACAACAAACAATTATCTGGTCTAAATGTCAGTAAGTGTGCAGGTTGGCAGACCCTGTGGTGGGGTATTTAGAGAATTTGGAAAAGTTTAAAACAAAATTTAAATCACAGTCTATCCTGTCAGTGATCAATAACTATTGTTAAAAGTTTGGTATGTGTATGTGTTAAATTTTCTATGATAATTCTGTACCCTGTAATCACCAGAAGGGTATATATGAAGTAAACCACTTCATTTTAGGAGTTAATTCTTCCTTCACAATGGACAAAATGGTTTTTTGAATATTAACCATATTAGTCTTTGCTTAAGAAAAGATGTACCTTAAGAAATGTAATTTCAGCTCATTTATGGGGGAGGGATAGTCCACCAATATCAATCCATCATCGTTAATCCCCTGATTTTCACCTTCCTGATCAAAGGTTTCATTTCCAAGTATTTACATATGTGGTTAAAATACAGAAAAACTGTGCCCCACAACACAGTGTATCTGATTATACAGGGGAGTGTGCTGGACTGACCTGGTCACAGTAAATCTCATTACCCTTCCAGTGACTGGTTTAGGAATGGGCATTCCCCAGTCGATATTCCCCATATCAATGAGATGCATGTCCACTTGGCATCTCTGGGGTAAGTTTTCTCAGCTCCTAAAGAAAAGGGACACAACAGAAGGTTTACATTAAAAAATCTCAAAAAAAGTGTATATATCTGATATTATAATTAATAAATGATTTAGCATGATTGCTGGATAGATGGTCAATATTACAAAATTCAATTGGATTTCTATATACACTAGCATTAGAATTACAAGGAGAAAACATTTTAAATGCCATCTATTATGGCATCAGAAAAGAACACACACCTAGGAACAAATATAACAAAGGAGTCCCAAGACCTCTGCCCACACATAGCATTTCCGAGAGCAATTAAAGATGGCTGGCTTACATAAATCAGAGATATGTCATGTCTACTTATCAGAAGACAATAGTATGAAAGTGAATTGAAGAGAGAATTTTTGTGAAAATGATCGAGGGATTCAACATGATCCTAATTAAATTTCCAGCAGTTTTTTTTTTCTTTTTTGAAAATGGAAATTGGCAAGCTGCTTCTAAATTGTATATGGATAACAAAGATCCAAGAACAGCCAAGGCCACCCAAAACAAGACTTTTCAGGACTTTTACAGCCAGATAGCAAGAGCAGCTATGACACTATATGTTGCAGACTTTGAGTCTGAGTTCTCTCTTGTCCAGCAAGAAAGTGAAATGCCCAGAGTCTAAGAGACCCCCAAAAATGAACCACCAGAGTCCAGAGTCAAAGCTAAGCAGCAAGGGTCATTTATTGCAGGTTCAAACCTGGACCTCTGCGCACCCGTTGCCGGTGACGCCAAGAGGCCCTGAGAGAGGTTTTTACATCCCTTTTATAGACAGGTACAAACAAGTCATGGGGAAATCAGGAATTTTCCACAGTTACAGAGCTGCGATTGGTTGGTGTTTAAAGTTGGACACTTAGCAGTATTCGATTGGTTCCTGCCTTTAGGTCAGACCACAACCGGGGGTACGGGTATCACAATGATTGATCAGGAATACACGGATGTGCCAAGCAACAATGATGGATCAGGAATACACGGGCGCGCCAAGCAATTGTACAGAAGTGGAACAAGCTGGTTAGGCTTGGTTAGGTTTCAGTTTCCTGTAACTTAAGCTTTTAAGTTTCAGTTTTCTCAGGCCTCTCAAAAGCAGACACAGAATTGAATACGAGAGAGGCCAATGTCTGGGAGGAGACAAGAGCCCCCCTGAACAGGGGTTTTGTCTCATCTATTTATTGAGCTCTCAAGGTTTTACACACGTGGTGAATGTGCAGAAGAAAACAATAAGATAGCAAGCATTAATTGGTGTGTGTAAGAAGCAAAGGGTTTGGGGGGTGAGTGGCATTAGAAGTTGACATTAAAGCACAATGATCTATTGGTGCCAGATGCCAGATGGATAGTGTTTCTCTGTGGACGATACAGCCAAGTAGCTGTTATCTCCAAAGTTCAAGATTACTGGAGCATGCTGCCTCAAGGCTAACAAGGCACCCTTTTCACTAGCTAACCTTGGGAACTTTCACCCTGTAGCAGCTTTTCATCTCTAACTGTTCTGGGACGCTTTCATCTGTGGAGGTGGCTTTCCACCCTAAGACTTGTTAGCCCATTGGTGCAAGCGTACAGAATTCATCAACTTATTTCCCACAGCTATAATAACTAAGAGTGTGTGGTATAAGCACAAGAATAGACAAACAGGCCAAAGGAACAAAGAGAAGGGTCCATGAACAGACTCACGAAGCACAGTCACCACATTGACAGCAGTTGTGCCACTACAGTGCTCTGAGGGGAGGACAGTCTTTTAAAAACAAAACAAAACAAAACAAAACAAAACAAAAGTGGAGCTAGACTAATTGGATAACCACCCATTGGGGGAGAAATATTAACTTTGTCCCCTAACTTATGCCATACACAAAAATTAATTTCAGAAGTTTAAACTTATTGAAAATCACATATGAACAAAATCTTTATGACTCTGAGATAGGCAAAGATCTTGGAAACACACACACAAAGCACTAACGATAAAGGGAAACATCGATACTTTGGACTTCATCAGAATAAGGACTTCCGTTCATCAAAAGACACATTTAGAGAGTCAAAAGATAAACCTCAGAATGGGAGAAAGGGGTCTGCAACACACATATCCCACGGATGTCTCATGTACAGAATATAATACTGTACCTCCTAAAATCCAGAAGGAAAAAAAAGACAATGCAATGAAAACTTGGCACAATATTTGAACAGGACCTTTGCAAAACAGGACATCCAACTAACTGACCGATGAGCAAATAAAAAGCCATTCATCCTCGGTCACCAGGGATATGCACATTAAAAGCCCAGTGAGGTATCAGGAAACACCTACCAGAATAGCCAAGATAACTAACAATATCAAGGGTTGGTGAGGATATGAAGGAACTCTCCAATGCTGGTGGAAATGTAAATTGGTACCACCTGTTTGGAAGACCATTTGGCACTATCTATTAAAGCTTAACGTGTACGTTCTCTATAACCCAGCAATACCATCTGTATTAATGGTCTATTCCTAACAAAGTATGCATAAACTCAACAACTTAAAAACAATGTCTATTTATTAGCTCACAGTCCTGTAGGTCAGCAGTCCATGTGTGGCCTGCCTTTGTTTTCTCCTCAGTGTACCACAGGGTGAAATCAGGTGTTGGGCAGGCTGTGTTTCTTTGTGGAGGCTCTGAGGAATCCACTTCAAAGCTCATTTGGGTTATTGGCAGAATTCAGTCCCACTCCCAGCCCCTAGAGGCTGCCGGCAGTTCCTTTCAGGGTTCCATGGACCTCTCCATTACCCTCTCATGCTTGAGCCTCTCAGGAGGGGCCCCATTCAAGGGTTCACCTGATTAGGCCTGGCCCACCCAGGGTGACCTCCTTACTTGAAGGCCCACTGATTTGGGACCTCAATACATCTGAAAATCTCTTTTCCCATGTAACATAATCACAGGAGTGGTAGCAGATCGTATGCCGCAGACTATGAATCTGGTGTTCTCTCCTGTCCAGCAAGAGAGTGGACACAGAATCAAATACAAGAGAGGCTAATGTCCGGGAGGAGACAAGAGCTCTGAACAGGGGTTTCATATCCGTATTTATTAGGCTCGCAAGATATTACCCATGTGGTGAACATGAAGAAAACATTCAGATAGCAATCATTAACTTGTGTAAGAAACAAAGGGTCTGGAAGGCAAGTGGTGTTTGTGATCAGGGTACATTAGCATATTGGTGCCAGTTGGAAAGTAATTTCCTGCAGGTGATATAACAAGATACTCATGATCCGATTACAGTATCTCGGTAGCTAACCTCGGGTGATTTCGCCCTGTGGTGGCGGCTTTCTGCCCCAAGTTTTTTTCTAACCCATTTATGTAAGTAGAACCTATTTCCCCACAATGATATTCGTGGGCTCCTCTTACACTGAACGGGAGGGGATTATACAAGGTTGAGGTCATTAGGAGTCATCTTAGAATTTTCCCTACCACAGTATGCCCTCTGGCCGCTAGTGATCCTGTCTGTCCTACATACAAAATGCATTCACTCCATCCTACTAAGTCTCCAAATTTCTCATGGATTATGGCAACAGCTCAAGTCCAAGAGCTCATCAGAATTGCACAGCTCAGAGTCCAGAATCTCATCATCCTACTCATCTAAATCAGGTATGGATGAGGTTCCTGGGTGTAACCCATGCAGTACAAGTCCTGGGGAACCATCACTCTCCAACTGGGGACTGATGGCACTAAAGTGACAAGCTATCTTCCCCAACACACAATGGTGGGATGGGGAATAGGGTAACAGCTAGAACATTCTGGTCTGAAAAGTTGGGGTGGGGTACAGGAAGGCAGAAAGGAGTTAGAGTCCCAAAGCAGTTTGGAAATCCAGCTGCGAGAACAAGAGCCAGAATTCTTTGATAAAGCTTCAAAGCCTGGAATAATCCTTGGTTTTTAATTTCCAGATCTGCACTAACACTCCGCACAAGGCAATCTACGTTTTTTGTTTTTATTTTTGTTTTTGTTTTTTTCTATTATGCTACCGAAATCCTGCTGCCTCCAACCTCTCCTTAGCCATATGTCCAAGATTGTCATTTATATTTTCTTCTTTCCACATAACCACAGGCAACAATCGTGTTAAGCTTTCTGCCACTACATAGCAGGGATCCCCCTTCTTCCAGTTTCCAATAACATGTCCCTCACTTCCTTCTGATATAGCCCTCACCAGCCATGTCCTTAAAGTTCAGATTTCTACTAACAGTCTGTCTGAGGCAATCAGGGCTTTGTCTAAGGCGACTTAGGCTTTCCCTGGCATGCACCTCAAAACTCCCCCAGCCGTTGCCCACTGCCCAGTTCCAAAGCCACGCCTGCATTTTTAGCTGTTTGCAATGGCAGCACTCTGCATTCAGGTACCAAAATCTATATTAGCTTTCTCTTGGTGTGGAAAAAAAATAAATAAATAAACTGCCTTCTTAACAGCTTAAAACCACCCCTGTTTATTAGCTCACAGTTGTGCAGGTCAGAAGTCTGTGCCCAGTGTGACTGGCTCCCTTCCTCAGGGTCTCACAGCGTGTGATGGTGGTGGACTTGCTGTGTCCCTTTCTGGAGGCTCTCCAGAAGAGTCTCTTCCAAACACATCCATGTTGTCAGCCAAATTTAGTAACAGGCTGCTGGAGGACTGAGGCCCCGTTCCCTCGCTGGCTGTCACCTGGGGACAGCACTCCTCTCCTAGAGGCTGCCTGCAGTGCCTCGCCAAGTGGCCCCCTGCAAGTACTCTCTCAGGCCTCGAATCTCTGTTTTCGGAGGGGCTTAGGCCCTTGTTAGTGTTCCCCTGATTAGGTCTGGCCCACCCCGAACAATCTCCTATCTTAAGGGCAACTGATCTGTGACCTTAATTGTATCTGCACAATCCATTTTGCTATATAATTTAACATAATCATGAGAGTAAGATCTCATTGTGTCCATAGGTTCCATCCTTGTGCAAAGACAAGGGTCACTGGGCACCATCATGGAATTCTGGCTACTGCACAATCCATGTATATATCAAACCGAAATGCAAACATGTTCTCTAAAACACATGAATGAAAACATCCGCAGCATCATTATTTTGAGGATAGTCATGAAGTGGAAACAATCTGAGCATCCTATCAACAGCTGAATGAACAAATACAGTGTGGTACATTTATAGCATAGGATACTATACAGACATGAAACTAGCAAATATCCCTACGTGCAACATGAGGAGATCTCAATATCAGAACACTGAGCACAGGAAGCCAGGAATAAAAAGGCACATGACTGATATTTGCATTTGTAGAAAGTTTAAAAACAGACCACCACGGCCACCACCACCACCACCCTTATGGTGGCATAGGTCGGGAGAGTGGTTAAACTGCTAGGTGTAATGACTAAATAAGGACGTAGTATAGATTTCTGAGGCACCAGTAATGTTGTAGAGATTGTTGTAGAGATCTTGATCTTGGTGGTGGTTCCATGTATGTACTCACTTCATGAAACGTCATCAAATTGCTGTGATGTATGATTTGTGTTCTTTTCTCTTTGTATGTTCAATAAAAGAAAATCTACCAGAAACAGAGGCCGGGGGGGGGGGGGGATACATGTATAAAATGCAAAAAGAATGGATGGAAACACGCTTCTGAATCAAAATCCCTTATTGAAAGTCTAAAATCTCAAAGGCTATGAAAGACAGAGTTATTTTTCCTGTCTCATATGCACATGAAACATGACCTGAACTGACAGGAGGCTGTTTTTAGTCTTTATTTATCCTTCTTGGCATGAATATTTGTGTTTCTCTGCAGAAATATTGTTTTGTTAGATTCACCGGTGCTATTCTGGACCCCACTATCGTTCTTATGTAAAGTATGGCATATGAATTCCGAAACATCTGGTCCCAAGGGTTTCAGTTACGGGATTGTGGATGGGCAGTAGTAAAGGTTTTTAACGTAATTTTCACAGCTGAAGACAGATCAAGTAAACAAGACCTAAGAGAGACCATAGACGGTCAGAGATGGACTGAATTTCTTGAGTTCCCCCCCCCCCCCAGCATTTTAGATGATAGGTGTTTTTCTCCTTTGGCCTGTTGATGTGATAGATTATCAAAATACTAAAATATTTCTCAATATTACACCAGCATCTCCTCACAAGGGAAACTACCAGGATGTGATAGATTTTCTATATACAAATAAAATCTACATACTTGAAATTGATGGATAAAAACATTAAATCTATGCTCCTAACTGAAATGCATCCACATTTGTGTGTGTACGTCCATGCTTGTGTGTGTACATGGGCCTGTGGGCTTGTGTACATGTACCGTCTTTTCCAGGTTTGGGAGTCAGGGTTTAGGCTCTCTTCATTAAATACATTTGGAAGATTTCTATCTTTGTTTCTAGCTTCTAAACCAATTTAGTAAGGCTTAGGAATTTGTGATTTCTGAAGAGAACTGGATGATGGTATTCATATCTCCTTGTACTTGTCTCAGGAAAATTTGGCTCCCAAACCTAGCTGAAAACAATAGCACCATTTTTCTGATAAAGCCGTGACTCTTCCAAAATGTGCATCTGGGATAGGCAGAGAAGTATTCCACACAGGACATCATTGCTGATATCAGACAGACTTGGGACACTGTGGTCCAAGATCCATGACTTACTTAGTGTACGAGTTTTCAGCAAGTTACTTAATCTCTTCTAGCCTTAGTTTCTTTGTTTGTGAAATGAGACTATAGTCCCCCCTCTTTCATTGCTTCCCCACGAGTTAGGACAGGGCAATTTTCACATTATTACCCCAGCCAATTAGTGTGCAAACGTGTTGTGATCAGGAGTAATACATGCATATTAGTTAACAAATAGTGACCGCTGCCATCAACTAGCGAGGGATGTGGTTTTAAGAATTATACATATTTGGAGGTGTCTATTTATTCAAACTTCTTGAAATCATGCCATATAAATACAAGAATTTCCTTGTGTTCTTCTAATGCAAAATTTCTATAGACTATTTCTACATAAAATGCATCACCTATTTTGTAATTTTCTCAAAACACAAGTGCACACGAGCGCGTGTGTGTACACAGAGAGATTTGAAAGGTTAAATTAATACTAGTATCGAGTGAAAGCAGAAATCACTTGATTCTAAATCCAACCCCTCCACGCCTCCCTCACCCTGTTCCCCATCATTCTTCCCACCACAAATACCGCACTTTTCCTACTGGCTCTCTAAGACCACTACTTTCAACTTGCATCTGCTTCTCTTGGTACTTACCATGATATTTGCAAGTCAGAGGCTTATAATGACTGTGCTATGTTTCAAAAATGGCCACAAATGAGACTTCTGGTTTCAGCTCCAACATACAAAACAGGGTAGAAATCACTAATCCCTCCTTAAAACAAGTAAACACTGGAAAAGCTGAATCAACCTAATTTTTCAACTCATCTGAGAACTGAGGTGGCAGGGCAAACCACCACATCAAATCTTGAGAGAGTGTTGAATTCAGAGTGTCAACACTGATATCTGCTTTCCTGGATCAGAATCCTCTGCAGTCATGAACTGGTAAGGGTGCTTAAATGGTAAATAAGTTGAATTGCTTGAAGTGGAGTATGGACTAGCAGGAGAGTGAGAATCTGCTTCCCCTACCACAACTCTACCCTGCCCCCACCCCCACTCCAGCCCCTGAAGTCTTAGGGGCCAGCCACATGTTCATGG